>NW_022990346.1:1666643-1850878 GCF_902827175.1 Gymnodraco acuticeps | reverse complement strand
TCAGTACCAGATATATTCGGGCTACCAGATATGTTCGGGTGTATTTCCGTCGCATCCGTCATCCGTCATATCCGTCTACTCACCTCCCTCTGCTCCCAGCGCTCTGCTGCCACACATCGGCCGTCTGCGGAACTGCAGCCGGAGGAACTCGGTACAGCTTGTTATGTGTGAACGATCTAGATCCCTCCGCTTCCCCATAATGACCGCGAAATTTTCGTGCCATAGGTAGTATGTAATATTTTCTTTTGTTCTTAAATTTCATGACAGAAATGGAGAGCTTTTATATTATATTGTTTCTGGCTCGTTTGATCCAAACATTGTCCAAAGCTCAAAATGTATTGTAATAGATGTAAGAATTCTCAAAATGTACAATATGTTTTGATCCAACACAATATTCTGATTCAATCCATATATGTTAGGGTTTTTTTTAAACAACATTTTCACCACAATAAATAGACTGCCTTCTCTCCAGCTCACCGCACACAAAGGGGGGGCATCTGTATTAACGGGTCAGTCTATAAGCACTCTAACAGCACCATAAATTACATTTAAACAACCACAAAAAAACAATTATTGTTTCCGATATTGATTTAACGAGATGCTGTTATAACATGGAAACGGCTTAATTTAAAAAAAATAAGCTTAAAAAATGTTTTATGAAGCACACTGGGTACAGCCCTGTAATACATGTGTTCCGTGTGTATATAGTCTTACGCAAGAAACACATAGCATGAACAGACTGCAACAAAACCAGTCTTACAAAACAGACTTCTGCTAAACTGGTGCAGAAGCAAAGCATCTGCCTTAGATGAAGTTCACACAGAACTGTGGAAAAGGGAGAACATCTGTACTTGCTTTCAACGACATGATCAGGCTTATATATTATAAAAGTGTTGGCTAAAGTAACGCAGAATATATATATTTTTTAATTGTAAATAATTAGAAACATTATTTATGTGCACAAGTACACACACATAACAAGCTGTACCGAGTTCCTCCGGCTGCAGTTCCGCAGACGGCCGGTGTGTGGCAGCAGAGCGCTGGGAGCAGAGGGAGGTGAGTAGACGGATATGACGGATGACGGATGCGACGGAAATACACCCGAACATATCTGGTAGCCCGAACATATCTGGTACTGACACCGGCGCACTTCCGCCAGTATGATAGCTGTCTAACAGAAGTTAAATCCATTTCTCACTTATTCTGACAATGTACTTAACCCCAAATAAAAGAACCCAATAAAAAGAGTTGTTAAATAATAGTGAAGTCACGTTGTAATAACAATAACTCAACTCTGTCGAGTTTTCTTTTTGAGCTTTGCTAAAAGCCACTGTGTCAAGTGTCCATCTTGGGTTGCCGTCCGGAGTTGTCCTATATGGCGGACCATCTCGCACATGCGCAGTGCCGATCGGGCAGGGGGACGGATCGTGTAGTGACAATGGTACCGACACCGTTCGAATTCTCTAAATGAAAGGAAAGGAGGTTTCAAACTTCCTTTCCAACCTCCTTTAGCTTAGGAACCACTGGACCTCCCTTGACGAAAGGAGAAGAGAAAATGCAGCCCCACAATGCCTTGCGGCCGCAGCATTTGCCGTCACACAACAGTCGGCCGTTCACGGAAACAACCGATTATGACCGAGAAATTATATTATGAAAGTTACGGTGCTTTGTTTTGAACGTTCATCAGTATTATAATCAAAAAGAGAAATATGAACGTTAGTTTTTACTGAAATGATCAAATAAAGTCAACATTTCACAGTCTTTACTGAGCTGTGGGGAGTTTGTTCAACTTTTAAAAGATGTTTGAATGGTGATATACACAGTGATAGATGTTAAGGACTAACGTTTATAATAAATACATCTGTATTGATTTTAAGATATTTTCATAGTTCATACAATCATACGTATTGGGATCATTTGTATTAATGTGGACCGGAGGGAGAGGGTGACGAGCATAAGTGTCACTTTCCTTTTTTATTTCAATTCCAACTTTGGTCATGAAGAATATGTTTCTCTGTTGTCCACGTTCATAAAGCATAAAGCAACAGCATCAGAGCACGGTGCAGAGTCTCTAGATGAGTTTACAGTAGTCCGTCGTTCTTTTTAAACATCCATGTTGTAGTCCGCTGTACAGAAAACTGTAGTTTCCATAGTTTCCCCACAGCATCAGACGCACATTTATGACATCCGCTGGCTTATCATAAACACGTCATATAGTGAAAGTGCAGTCGGATTCTCTAAAGTAGGCTACTGCAGTCTCTTCTCCTAAATCCTTTTGAATTCTCCTATCCACTATCCCTTAACCCTGTGACGTTTCACTCAGAGGTCAAGGAATAGACGATAGGGTTAGACGTTAGGCGCTGATTGTTGGATTATTCGACCGCAACCTCGCTGTTTGAGTGCTTGATAGCCCACTCCCCCTCCACACCGCTCCACACTCGTTGGTTTGGAACAGCACTTAATATGGCGGACCCGCCTCCGCGCGAACGCGCAAACGGAGGGGTAGTGTGTAGGGATAGGGTGTAGGGGGCGGTATGGGATTGGGCCATCCTGAGCACACACAAACACTCACAGCCGAAGTAAAAACAATAAGTGTGGCTTGATATTGAGTAAGAAAAAGGTTTATAACGCTGTGAGAATGGTCTGCGGAGAGCATTTCTCCGCGATCCCAACTAGTCTATTAACAGTGTTCAGGGAGCTTATGCAACTCAATGGGGACTCCCTGTTAGTTAGCCAAGGGATCCTGGTGTGTGAGGTGCTCCGTGGATAGACAGGTATTTTCTGTGTTAGAGTTTTACTCGCTACAGGGTGTACTTTGAGGGTTTTTGACTCTGCTGACCGTTTACATGCATAAAAAACTTCATACAACCTTTCAACCCTGGAAAAGCATGACATGGGCCCTTTAAGTAAATCATGTTTATACAGGTTAGCTGCTGGGTATTTAACTGCAGTACACTGTATCGTTGCTTTGATTTTATAATTGTATTGTTTACGTTTTAGAGCTTATCAACTAACTAAAATAGAAATTATTAAAACAAATTAAGTAATATTTAGGGGGGGTTTATCCTAAGAATGTGACTTTCCCCAAGATAATTAAGCACAAGAGGTGAGTCTTGTTTGAGAAGAAATTATGTCTGTAAAGAAATGGGGCGAAGCCTGCGAGCTAGTTCAGGCAGTCAACTCGACAACACTTATGCTGCATTCATAATGCCCCTTGCCACTCTACAACCAACCAAACAGAGTCTCCTTAATATGCCGCTCTATTTAACCTGCCAGATATCTCTCTATGCATTGCTTGCTGCTGCTACTTCCACGTCGCTGCTGCTTGCCTGCCCCACCACCACCCTTCCACCTGTAGGCTCAGGGGTTAGTTATTTAATCATCACTCATCGTGCTATGTATATCTGTGGAATGATGAGGCCGAGCCTAGCCGCCAAACTCAACTATATGCTGCTTCTAATAAACATGTTAAAGCAACACGTGAGTTGTCTGACTGAACATTAATCATGGTAAACCATGGTATTATAATGATCAGGCATACATTACTGCATTATTAATATTATATTATATTAATTAGTAAACATGTTTTCATTTTTAATGTAATAGTTTGTTAATAGTAATATAACTATTAACTGAATTGGTAATTTAGAGTTAAAGAAAATAACTTTGCTTTGAACTTCATTACCAAATATATTTATTTTCATTTTTAAATCTCCCACAATGTGTGGAGGACAATTTTTTATTAACAGTATGTTTGCAATTGCTCATGTTTAATTAATCATTTCCAAAATAGGCCAACATATATAATTAAATTATAATTGTGGAGAATGTGTTTTTTTCTTGGCTGCATTTTTAGTCTGCATATTGACTTTCTATGTATTGGCCAATAAATCACTGTTGCTTCTTGTTGACACAATCCTTCATCAGACTAATGCTTTAACACGGTGTGATGTCTCTGCACATATTATCTCTAGCAGTGAATTTCCAGATGCAGTAAAGGACCAGGATGTGTTGGCCAGAAGAACACTAACAAAGAAGGGCGTGGTGACACCATGAGACACTGTGAAAGAGACACAACAGCAGCCTCTAGTGGGTCACAGCTCCCAGGTCACTGTAACAAAAATCACTGAAACGCAGTTAAGATGGTTGGTGAATCTTAAAAATGTATTTCTCCAGCCTCTCACATTGACCTGAAATAACACACATAATATACTTTCAAGCAAACGGTGAACCAGTGATGCAATACACTTATTATAAGGACAGTTTCATAAATCGTGAAGTGTACTTAGAAAAGTTCCAGCCCATGTATAATTAACCTTTCTCAACTAGAGGTGCACAATAGCAGCAAAGGCCTTTTACTTTATACATAATTAATAAAACACTGTTGACAAATACAATTCCCTCCTTACTTTACTCCACCAGTAGTTAATTGCATACTTGTTAACAGACGTGACTGAAATGTGGAGCAGTTAAAGATTCCACTAATCTCACGCTTCGGTAAAAGGAAGTAGTTTATCTGCATGGTTGGTTCAACATATTTCTTACATGTACAATTAAGCAAGAAAGTTAGTTTCATCACAAATGATAAAATAATTATGTAGAGGATTTTTTTTTCAAATACTTTCTTTCTGTTAGAGCTCTTTAAATAAGGTCATTATACCAAATCCAATTACATTAATCATTGACATTAATATAGAGTTAAACTTTACCAGGCACATACAGCATCAATACAATATTTAATAATGGCAAAATGTAATGCATACATGGAGCATTGTCCACAGGTTGAGCAATGTTGGGGGGTTTATATCATCTGTTGAATGTCTTTGGCTTTTTGTGACACAAATACATGATTACAGACAGATCCTGGTCATGGCAGGCAGTCCTCTCCTCCCTCAGTGAGACGCACAGAGCCCTGCAGGAGTGCCAGAGCTGTCACAGAACCACGCTGCCTGCTGCAGCTGTCACTGGGCTTCATGGTGGCAATAGGCACACAGGGCATATCAGGACCCAGCTTGAGGATGGGTGGGTGGGGAACGGCATGTTATGAAGGAAGGAGGAGGAGTATGAGGGACTGAGACGCCTGGACTGAACTTCTGGTGTATAAAAAGATACCGCACTTCATCCGATCATACTATAAACACTACAGTGTGAGTTTTTAGACTTCTTTGCGCACTGCAACGCGCACACTGCTGAAGACCTTGCCCAGGGCTTCAAAGAAGGGATCACAGAAGGTCTGGATGCAGAGGGAGTAGATGCGGCTGATGCACTGCGACTCGATCAGGCAGCTCTTGATGCAGGGAACCACGGCCCAGATGTGGCAGAAGGAGATGCAAGCGAACAGGAAGCCCCACAGAAGAGCAACAGGGATGCCAAAGACAGCAGACAGGATGCGGTAGCACCAGTACTTGGACACAGTAAAGGTGGTGTAGCTGAGTTTCCAAACCCCATCCAGGCTGTGTGTCCCGTCAGGCTCTGCAATGACATCCTCAAAGTCCACCTAAAAGGGACATTTAAAAAGGGGCTTTCATTACGACACATCCCTGAGTGAACACCACTTTTCCTCTCCCTCAAACAGAGCTCTTTGGGCTCTGAATATCTGAAGTGCAAAGACGTGTGAAAGCTGCAGAGTGTTGGGGTCAAATGTATGCAGAAAAAACAATTATGTGTTGAAAAATTCCCTGAATGTCATGGCAAAGTTATGGAGTGGCTTTTAACACTGATTACAATCATTTCTAAAAGCTCTCTTCCAACCTACTTCTTAGTAACTGAAGTTCACCTCATGTAAAATGCATGAGAGCAACTGTACAATCGTCTAATCTGTTTTCAGTATGTGTCACCTTCCCCTTTCGAAAAGCTTTCCGAGATTAGACTCATATATGAAATGCAAATCAACTTAATCATGACAGACAGACGAACAGTTCTAAAACCTTTTGTTTTCTTTCAGAGCTCTGGAGTCTGGATACCATCGGTTGTGCGTTTACTGCAGATAGCCTCCCGATATCATCTGAATAAATGGCTAAACATGCACTGTTTTATATCTTCTGTCAGCTCTGGCCTCGTTCAGCTCTTAGAAGAATTGCTGGAGTTAAATTCAGCATAAGGACAGTCAGTGTCCTTTGGAAACTATAAATGGACACCCTGAGCTTGCAAACGTCCAGAAAGGTTCCTGACTAGGTTGAAGGTTTCAATTAGAATTACTTTAGAATTACTTTATTTGAAAATGTACGCAGAAAATGACTGCGTGAATAAAACGTGTAAATGCTAAAGACCAGACTGTTAGCAGTAAGTTTAAAACACTTTCCAGCTTAAAACAGACATGCAAATCAGTTCAAACTAAGTAATGCAGATACTGAACATATACTCTGCTAATAACGTGTAATTAACCATCTTCATTGACCATAAACCCCTTGCAGTCATAACAAATAATGACATTTTAGTTTTTTTTCTTAGTGATTTCTTTTTCTTGCGATAACAGGGCAACGATCACAGGATAAACAGTAGTCAAAACGTAATAAATCACAGGCACAGTGTATCAGTTACACACACTTCTACCCCATTCCCAAAATAAACGTTGGGTTCTGCCCAGGCAACAGGAAAAGCTCTTGATCTATTTAGGGATTTTCCAGATAGTATAGTAATCTCTTCTCCTGTCTTTGTCTCTACTTCATTAATTTGATCTCCTCACATAACAGGTTATGTTCCTAATCCTCTCTGTAACAGGGTGGTGTCTCTATGCTGCACAAACCTTCACCACGTCTTCATTGATCTGCTTGGGGTCTCTGTTGATCAGATCAATCTCCTTGGTGTGGCTGTCCTTCACAATCTTTTCCTCGTTGGTGTTGTAATGGTACTGATCCTCCATGGTGGGGCCGGAGACGGTGAGAGTAAACCTTCCTGGATCAAACTGCACAGAGCCTCGGTTCACGTCTGCACCCCTGTATCACCACTGTGAGTGACGCTCCCTCTGGCATGCCAGTTGACAGCTGCTGAGGACGCCCTGGCAAAAATGGAGGCTTGACCCCCACCCTGCATACACACAGGCCCTCACACACAGACAGTGGAAACACACACATGGTAATGCACACACATAGAAAAGGCATGCCTTAAAGGAGCACCCAGGGTTGTGTCACATTTCACATAGGGCTGTGGGGCTCACTGGGAAGGGTTTACACAGTGGCACGAACTTCCACCACAGATGAGGCAGTGAGCACAAACACACCCTGCTGCTCGGGCTTAGCTTAGGACACAGTTTTACATCCTAATACTGAAGCTATTTTGAAAAGAAAAACGTTTTTACGTGTTTCAAACCACATTCCACAACAAAAGAGAGATCAAAAGTGTACTACTTAACACAAGTGTGAGGATAATAGTACTAAATGTTGTACTATCATTGGTCATTCAGAAGAAAAAATGTGATTCACATTCATTGGCACTTTGCTGAAGCTTTATGTATCAATTCAACACCTTCATCATGTGTGAAACTGTACGTCAGGTTAGTAGATGCCACATTGTTGACATTGTGCCAGTTTGAAAAACTCTACTGTACCTCCTCTGTCACTGTAACCGTAGATTTGACACTTCATAGAGTAAAAATACTGCAACACCGAGTATGAAATATCAGTTTTCTGATGGTTTTGTTTAGGATAAATGCGTGTAATGCATACCTCTTATATTTACAGAGGCAAACGTAATGACCCCTCACATGTTCATATAATTTTTTTTGCTTTTTATACATTTCATAGTCTATGCACTAGAGAGTTCTCAGAAGGTGTGTCCTGAGTCTCCTATGACGTGCAATTCCGATTTAAGGTAGGGCTAAAAACGTAAAATCCAACGGTCCCTAAAATAAACTCTGATTCAGTCTTGCTTAAGCTGTGCAGTTGTTGCTATCCCTCATACAGCATGTAGCTTCCTATATTAGCAGGTTGCATAAACAAACAATCTCATAAAGCATGGTGCTGCCAAAAAGAGGAGGAAGAGGAGGAGGCTCCTTTGAAAACTGCTAAAAGGTCTCACAGCAAGGAGGGGTGGAATGGGATCTGAGTGCATGTGATCGAGAGCCAACCCAATTAGAGGAGTATTCTTGGCGTGGCAATGGAGAGAGTTGAGTCCAGTTAGGTATGGAGGTAGAGTGACAGAAATAGCTCAGCAGAGAGTCGTGGGCATACCTCTGACTCTATGGGTGTCAATGCAATCAGCTGAGACCGCACTGGCTCCTGTCTTTCATTTAATGTAGACAGACAGACCTAAATTTAGAGTCGTATAGAATGTAATGGTGTGAGTGGGTATCAGTTACTCGGGTTAGTTTAATGAACAGTGCTGGATGTGTTACTTGACGCATACAACATGTGTTTTAATATCAACTACACTTTCAAACATAGTATTTGTTATAAGCCTTGATTCCAGAGATCTGTTATATATGTCACATGACCTTTACAACATCTGCAAATTCAAAAACTGTGTTAAAAAGGCAAGTTGTAATTTTACGGGATGTTACGTGTGTGTGATTATGTTTTGTGTGTTGAATGTTAGAAGTGTCCTATTGGAGCCTCCGGTTGTTGCCTAGCAACCTCTATGGCAACAAGATTCAACAGACCGTGCCCCGGTCCAAGAAATACCTTTAGATACCCCGTCGTAAAAATTCTCACTTTTGCATGATCATGATTGGCCAATATGTTTTCCGTTCATCACTCCTTCATAAATCAATACATTTTCCATCAATCATTGTCATTACTACTTGATTTATTTTAATTGTGCCCCATGAAGCTCTTTGTAAAAGTATTTGTAAGTTCTAATTAGTTAGTGACACTAGCTGCATGCTGTATTTTGTATTTATATTATATAAATGTATAATAATATGCCAGAAAACTAATACCAAATAATGTGATAAAGTCCTCTTTGATATGGGACAATAAGTATTGTAACTGAATTCAAGAAAACATTCTGAAATGTCAACTTTATCGCAATACAGATCAAAATAGTAAACACAATCAAGAAAAGAAACACAATTTAATGGAATTCTTGATAGGTGTATTTTTCAACATATTTATGATCACACATCATCAAATCATTCTTAAAAATAAAGAAAACCTCATCCTGAGACTCTCAGCTTTATCATTTTGTTATATGGGATTTGTTTGCTGTTTATTTCTGAAATTGAGCATTAGAAAGTGTTAGTACCAATCACCCACATAACCTATTAACACATGGTTGATCATATTCCAGCTTAGAGGCACCTCTATGCATCACACAATCACATTATTCAAAAAAGGTACACATTCAAACTGGTCTCAGCATGGCAAATACCATGCCAGGTGAGCCATAATACAAAATAATCATTGACTAATAATCATGATGTAGCTTTATCATTTACACATTTTTCTATCTGTCTTCATCTGTTGCCAGATGGATGGTGATTTGACCACAGCACTTTCCCATACTGGTGAATAATGGGCTGATGAGAATGTTGAGTATGCTGCCCCACACAGTCTGAACCCAGTGCATGTTGATGAGAAGCAGCTGCACACAGGGCATGATCAACCTGGAGAGAAACAGGGACATGAACACAACGTTAGATCATCTCTTTGATAAAAAAAGAATACATCTTTATACACTTCTATAAACTGTAACCAAAACATATAGCAGGGAAAAGCGTGTGTCACTAAATCTTTCCAACTACATTCTGCATGATTCCTTTTTACCAGAAAAGCGTTTATCAGTTATTCTATGCCTGTAAGTCTTCACATCTCAGTGTGACAACAGTCCTACCAGATGTGAAGGAAGCTGAGCACAGCGAAGAGGATCCCTGCTGCCAGAGAGACCGGCACCGCCAGGAGGAGAGAGATGAGCCGGTACATCCACAGTCTGGACACCTCAAACAGGGCGTGACTCCACAACCACACTTTATCAAAGCTCCGCACCGAGGGAGGCTCGGCGATCACATCTTCAAACGTGACCTGAAGACACACACAGAGACACTGAGAGTGACTTCTGGGGACAGATTTTTCTCAAGCATATTAAAGTCAATACTGAGGTGTGGAGGTTGGATGATAACATGTTGACAGGCTGAGGATAATGTGTAATGCATGCACATGTATTGCACTGAACCGATTTAAATAGCATAGAATGTACATTTGCTATGTTTATTTAGCTTTACGGAGTAGTATTGTATCACCATGGGCCAACATAGACCTGTGTGTATGATCCTGTCCACTTGTGGTCAGTATAATGCAGCCTATTGATATTTACCACAGAGGAAATAGTGGTCTTATATTATCTGATAACAAAATTAAAGGTCATTGTCCTAGATAGACACATTTATTTATTAAAAAGCTCCACTTTCTAATTTGCATGTATTGTCATAATCATTGTTCACCACCAGGTTTAACTCTTTGCATCACATGGGTCAATAGAGACAGCAGGAGGTGAATGCAGAGCATGGTGGGTTTGTTTATTTGACTGTCTAGTTCTCTGTTTCTCCACACATAAATTACATATTTGTGCTGGAGGTTCTGTGTCAAGTTGTATGTATGTTTAAAATTCCTGTAACGCTACAGAATATTTACCTTCAGAATCGTGTTAACTCCTTTGGGATCCCTGCCCTGAATCTGCGGCCTTGTGTCACTGTGGGTGGAGTTCAGATCTTCAGACTGTACATCCACTTTGACTCCCATCAGTTCCTCAGCTGGTCTCTCGTCTTTTAATCTCTGGTCCTCCATTTCTACTAAGTTCAGCTGTGTTCCCGCTCTGTTGAAGGCTGTGGTCATGTCATTAGAAATATGGAAGACGAGCAGGGCGCAGCAGGAGGATGGCTTTCCACTGTAACTCTGCGGGCATGTCACTGACACCCAGGTGGAACATACAGTAGTGGACTGATGGCTGCCTTGCTCCTTATTGAGGAATGCCTTTATTGGCTTTTAAAGGCTTGTCTTTGGTGTCATTTTCCATGTGACACACTCCATGGAAAGTCTCATTAGATCGTCATGAGAAATGGCCAATGGCCGTTGCTAATTGGCCTTCACTTTCTCAATAAATATTGAAGAGGGTGAAAATAAACTGGGGAAGTACGTTGGCATAACATAACGTGATGTCATGGTTATAAAGTACCCTCAGAGTTCTCTGCATTTCAACGTTTTCTCTTATTCATGTAATTAAAATAAATGTATTCAAGAAAAAGAAAGACAAGAAAAAGATAACAAATAATCTGATGAGGATCTTAAACTGCATTAATTTTGCCTTGGTATTTGGTGCATAACAATAAATACATAACAAACGAAAATGAAAAAGGGAGGCTAATGCCAAAGTCTAAAACCATAAATAAATATATAAATAAAAGGCTTTATAAATGAGAAATATATATGTTAAACTGCTCAATTAGGATGTTTTTTAAATGAGGACGCCTTGTGCAAAATATGGAGAGAAGTGAGCAGAAATATAAAGCATAAGCAACGTGTGGATTGTAACAATATAATAATCCTAAATTGGCAAGTATCTCACTCAAATATTTTAGACAGCTAACAGAAAACATGTATCTCACTGTTTGTTGAAAGTTCCTCAGAGCCTTGTTGTCAGAAAAGAACAAAGCGCTGGGAGGAGAATCACTGGTAAATAGTGCACTCTGTTGGCCATGTTTGGTCTCGCTCTGTATTTGAAAAAAACAAATCAATCAAACAAATCCTCTTTGTTTATCACTGATGGTTGAACCAGCCTAATGTTTCTCTCACACATGCCTAATAGCTTGTTCTCTCTCAGTGCCTCCAAGAATCTCAAAGTGCTGCAGGTAGTGGAGTGGAGACGGGGTCTGATAGCTGAAGATTGATGCTGTGTGTCTGGAAACCATGGCGATGAAGAGCTCCTGATATTGTGTTGTGATTGCGTCTTAAAATCCTCCACATAACGTGCTAGCGAGGATTAACTTTGAAACATGTCCTGATTTTTTAAATAACAATTTTCATCAATATGGTGTCATGAGTTGAACCACAGAGAAATATCACAATCTGGGCAACTCGATAAAAGCGACATACAATAAAAACATCAATTGTGCTTTTGTAGGCTTTTTGAACCAGCAAGACACATGAAAGCAGTGTTGTTTGTGAAACAAAAATAAATGTAATATGGTCATACATAACCTACCACTCTCCTAAATAACGTATAGTATTTATCATAGTATTTATGGTAGTGCTATATTTTTCAATGATGTGTGCCATTTTCTTTTAAAATTAGTATTAGGTGAAAATACAGTAAAAACATATACTTTAAAAAAATATATACTGTATATATTTTTGTTTTAATATACATGAAATCCCGTGTGCCTCTCCAGTCATGGATGTCTTGGATCTATCCTGAGTCTGTAGGTCACAGGTCCATCTGATGTGGACACTGGTTACTGGGACAGTGGTTATGTTCATAATCAATAGCCTGGTCAATAAGATTGCTCTCTGCTGTTGCCTGACCTGACGAACAACTGAAATCTCCCCTTTGTTCTTTTACATATAATGTTTCTGAATCCACAGGTGTCATTCCTGGTTACAGTTAAAGCAAGTATAGTGTTTATGAATTGTGTGCTAAAGCCAAGAGGCTAAACTTGGCTTTAGGCTCAGGTCCATTTTCCATAAGAAAGTCCATACTGATGTAGAAATGTTGATGATGTTTAATTAACAAAATGAAATCCACAATAACTCCAGTAGGACCAAACGGTCAACATAAATCAGCTCAAGCTCATCCTCACTTTTTCACATAAACCCCCATTAAAATACTAAAGGCCTCAATCTCACACCTCAACACCTTACCTTAGCCTGACTCTCTTGCCTTTCTTGAAGCATAATTATCTATGACATCATCATACGACAGCTGTTTTGAGACCACATGGTTGATGCTTATGATGGATAGTCCACTGAGACGTTCTTGTCCCATAGAAGCTCTCAGGTACGTTTTGACAGTTTGAGCTTTGAGAAGCTTCTTTCAGCAGCAGCCACTGTAAAAGGAAGAGTGGCAGAGATTCTCAGAGCAACCCACAAATTGGGGTACATTTCTGTTAGCTTCTTCTCATGAAGGAAGGTCAATAGTTCCATGTTTGTCATCTTCTTTGATGGCAAATGTGGAAAATGTTGCATTTCTGCAGCAAGTTCCCTGCCATCAATGTCTGGTTGTCCATCATGGGTCAGAGCAGAGCTCAGGGTTTGACAGTGCTGTGGCAGTTCTTCGTTTGATGTGTTGGGAAAGTTGATGAGCACTCCAAACTTGTCATTTACCTCTCCAAGGTGCTGAAATCTCTCATCAAGTGAAGAGAGGGCTGTATCCACATTAAAAAATGTGATTTCCATTTTTTTAAGTGCATCATCAATAGGCTCATCTGGAGACTCATAACCAAACTGCCGTTTTGTGGATCTCACACATCTCCTTTGCAGTTGTCTGTGCATCAGAAAATCCAGTCCTTCTGTAGTTGCAGGTGAGGGAGTCTCCTGTTTTCTTCAGCAGGTCGACAGCCACATCTAACTGCATGGAGGGTGACTGCCTCAGTTTGCTCACATGCTGGATCTTGTATGTAGAGGATGTCATACCATATGGTTGTGCAAATGGCAAAACGGTAAGATCCAATCTCCCCAGCCAAAGACTGGACTTCAACTCTCACCACAGGGTCTGCAGTTGTTTCCCTCACCTCCAGAAGAGCCTCTCTGATTTGCCCAGCCTGGTACTTTACTGCCTCAATGTTTTTTATCCTGCTTTCCCATCTGGTCTCTGACCACGATTTCAGGGTTGTTTTGACATGTTTCAGCAGGATGTCCCATCTATGTTTCAGCAGGATGTCCTATCTATCAAGGACCACTTAACCAATAAAAAAACACTCGCGGACCACCTAACTCCACAAATATCCAAAATTGCATCGTTTATCTAGAACAGATTACAAATCGCCTGAAAATGGTACAAACAAGTGGCAACATGTGTGACGAAGGTGTTGCGCTGGGCTATATCATACAATCAAAAGTGAAACTTAACCTCGCTCCATTGCAAAGATATTCCCGCGAGAGTGCGGAAAACTTAAATGTATTTATTTATTTAAAATGTGAAATGTTACCAATATACTTGCGGACCACTAGGGGGCGCTCACGGACAACCAGTGGTCCGTGGACCACACTTTGAGAAGCACTGGGCCCTATCGCATCTGGTGAGCTCTTTGCAGCATCAGCTACCACCAGATTTAAGGTGTGAGCACCACAAGGGACAAAAAAGCTCTTGGGTTCTGTGAAGCAACCTAGCCTGAACACCTTTATTCTTACCCTTCATGTTGGCACCGTTGTCATATGACTGTCTTCTGCAGTCCTCAAAGGGGATGTTAAGTTCCTCCAGCCTTTTGAGAATGAGCAATGTCAAACTTTCCCCTGTTGACTGCTGGAGTGCAATCCAAAATGATGGAGAAATACTTAGAAGTTTTTATCTCTTCCACAATTGTGTCCAGTATTTTAGAGCTGATTGCGTCAATCAGTTCATTTTGAATTATTGTGCCCATATACAGTAATGTGTGTGACTGCCAGCTCCACTTTCCACCCTACCAACATGCTGCTTCATAACTGGATCGAATTTGGCCATAAGCTCCACTTCTTTTAAAAAGTTGCCATTGTCTGGTTGGTTTAATGTGTCTGTGGACCCCCTCAGAGCCAGGTTTCTCTCTGCTAAGGACTGAATTATTGCCACGAGTCGGGTGAGAATGTCGCACCACCTATTTCTCTCAGCCTGAGCAAGGGCCATCTCTTGCATATCTATTGTAAGCCCCCTGGCAAGACGGCCGTCTAACTCCTTCCATGTTGCCATGTTTCTGTTGTGCTCCTTGCTTTCTTCAAGTGACTTGCATTTTCCTAGTCCTTTAATCCTTCCCTATTGAGTTTGTAATTTCTCTGTGAAAACATTTTGCAGCAGAAGCAGTGCAAGCTATCATTCTTTTTTGAATACATCAACCAGCTTCTTTTGATTTTTTCTCCGTTGATTAAGACTTTGTTAAAATAGTCCTGCTGACACCTTCTCCCATCTTTTTGTTTGGCAAAAGGTAAAACTATGTTTCACTTGATATGGTCCACTCTGAACAAACTCTGTCCTGTCATTATCAGTAAGAACAGATGGCCAGTGAGCAGGGTCTATTGGTGAAGCCTTTATCCCTGATGCTTTATCACTTGGCTCTGCTGAGGTGGAGGGGACAGGTGCAGCTCACAAAATAATTAGAATATCATGGAATATATTGCCTCCATATCATGTAAAATGTATGCATCTATCTCTGCAAAAGGAGCCCCGACCAAGTATTGAGCACATATTTGAACAATCTTTTCAGAAGATCGAAATATCTATATTATAAATCCTTATCTAATATTATACTATTTTGAGATACAGGATTATTGATTTTCATGATCAGTAAGCTGTAAGAATCACAATTAAAACAAAAAAGGTTTGAAATATTTCACTTTATGCATAATGAATCTAGAATATATGATTCATTTGTTTTATTAAATTAAAGAAAAACAGTTCTATTGTATAGTTATTCTTTTAGATGCACCTGTAGATTCTGCGACTTACCAGATGGCAAAGAAGCAGTTACGTACATGTAATATAGCATATTAAAGATAAAGGCGAAGGTATGCAGTATTTACAGTAGTGACAAGCATTTTAACACTGATGTAAACGTTACACTATTGAACATACTTTAGACAGCATAAACTGTAAGGCAATACAATTAAAGGCCTACAACTATAAATGATTGAGGGGATGTAAAAGGAATAGCAATTTTAATGACTATCATCATTACTAGCCTATTACTACAAGCAGGGCAAACATTGGCTCGCCTCAACAGATATAGTAGATGATATATAACCGGTGATTTAACATCTGAATAATCTTTCCAAATGTCCCTGAATTTAAGGTGGGAGTAACGGTACTAATTGACGTTAACTCTAAATGTAACTATTGATTAGCAAACAAACGACCTTGCTATCGTCTAAAAGTAAGCTAGCAAGTTAAAACTGTTCCATCAACGGTAACTACAATTTGACTTTGATTAATCATCATCACATTAACGTTACTGTAGCCTACCTTTGTCTTTCTCCCGTTTGCCCTCCTCTTTTCTTTCTTCCCCGGGCACCAGATAACTTTGTTCTTTTCGACATTGCTAATTACCGTCTTTGTTTTCTTCTCCCGAGTCACCGCAGGTCAACGGCGGCGGGTCAAGTGTCAGTCAGTGACACTTGATCCGCCCCCTGGCTCCTCCCCAAGTTCAATGAAAAAATGTGTGAAAGATACAACACCTCATCCTTACAATTATCGAATTACCTACCTGAAACTTGATTTGATTTGTGAAGAGAAATGCATATTCGGAACTCAAACAAGAAGTCCCATCATTCCAGATGTTTCTGGAACAACAACTGCTTTTGTCTTTGTCATTTCAACTCTGAAAATACAGAGCTCTGAAAGTCATGAATAGCAAAGTAAATGATAGTGATTCAAATGTAATTTACACAGGTCACAAGAGAAATGAAGGTTGACCAGGTTGTGTCCTTAATTGTATTCATTGATTTTTGGTTTTATAAAAGCTATATTTAGATCCAGGTGTTATAACCCTGTTTTTATTATTGTACAAGTAGGGTTTAGGTAATTCAAACCTCAGCAAGCAAGGTATGGATTGTTTTTACTTCATATTGTCAGCCCTGGCGGTCTCATAAATCAATTTGAAAAAGGGAAATAAAAAGACACAAAGAAACAAACATACAGATATTATAGGGATAACAAACTCTCACAGAATGCTGTGTTTGTTTATGTATACAAATATATTCCAGTTTTCACCTCTCAGTATTAAGCACACAACCACAGTTATGTAAGAGCGGTGTATACCATTATTTGCTTATCCACACTTTTTCGTCATGACCGATGGTAGTGAAAAGCTAATACAAACAGTAGAGGCCATAAAACAGCACTTTGTTACCACTCTCAGAGCATTATCAATCCACGATAGTGATTTCCATTGTAAATTCACTATCTTTGCCACGTTCCCATGTCCATATTTTAGCAGTTCATATTTGCAGGGACTTGGAAACCTTGGTCTCAGCCTCTATTCACATGTTAATGATCTCTCTCTGAACCTATGAGCTCTGTGTAATCTGTCTGCATGTGAAAAGCAGGCGAAAGCCATAAATTGGCGGACAGACTCCAATCAGGATTCAGAGCTATACATCCATAAGCATATTTCCAGCCTAAAGGTGCTCGTTGCTATGTGAGTCACAGGCTCACTTAATTTCCATGACGACAGGGGCGAATGACAATCGCTGCCAATCAGCATATCTGTTGCGCGCAGGAACTCTGGGTATTGTCCCTCAGATTCATGAGAGCGTGCCACACTGCAGAAGCCTTCGTGTTAGCAATACTTCATTTACATCCAACATTTACCTATGTTAGTTTCTAGTCTTGGTTTGTCATGGTGACTCTATAACATTTGAATATACATGTTTGTTTTTGACACAAAAACAAGGATGCAGTGGAAGCAACCCATGTTCATATGGAATACAAATTGTTCCCAGTTAAAGGCAATAAATCATTTTAATATCCCTTCAATTATAACCTTGTTATTTTGGTTACACTCCAGATTTTCATAAATAACCTTTATCAAAACATCAATAAAACCAGGCTAATTGAAATACAATTAGAAAATAAGCACAGGGGATCATGTCTATTTCAATAGTTCATGTTTCAGTAAAATCATAGCACATTGACCTAAAATGAAAAAAAGCCTCCCTGAATTGTAGAATGAAAAGAAACAAAACATACATTTTGGACCTGACAACATGTTTAAAATAATCGATTAACAATCTTAATATTTTTTATTTCAGGCAAAGCAATACTTTTATTCTACGCCTTTCTAAAAACTTTATGGATATATATTATTTAAGAAATACCATTAATATTAACTGGATGTAATGGCTTCAGCAGACAAATCAAGTTTTTGCAACAAACAATGACTTGGAATGTTGACCTCCATCACTTCAGTTAAAAGAAGGGATCATTTTAATACAAATATCAATGGATTCTTGTGCAAGGGTCACATTGCATATGATGCAATATGAGACCAACTCCAGTCACTCATGAAATATGAGTTCTTTATTTGGATCATTAAATATAAAATTATTGAAGAAATGACCTCATTGTTGCCAGAATGGATAGGAGAAGGTATTCCAGTGATCAATAATCATTTCAACGTTTACATCATCTTACATTTCTTAGATTATGAAGCTATCCAATATGAAAATGTCCTGCTTACATAAAAAACAACATGTCCTTTATATTAGCACTGTGGTCCATCACCCATGTTGGTCAATGTCTAAGCCTGCTCTTCAGGAATTTGTCCAGGGATCTTAACCCCCTGGTCCGTAGTGTTTCCGGGGTTTGAGGTGGCACAGCTGGACGGGGTTTCAGCTTTGCTGCTGCTGGTTCTCTGGATGAACTGGAGGAAATTCTCCTGAAGGGAGCCTTCGTGGCTAGATGTCCCAAAATCTGCCGGCTGGGTCAAGCAGCAACGTCGGAACTTAACTAGCTCTTCTCTGATCTGCCTGTTCAAGAGGCCGTAAAAGAACGGGTTGATGGCAAAAGAGGAATAGGCCAGCCATGTGACTGCCTCCTCCAAGTCCCCAGGGCTTTTCATGGAGCCAGTCAGAGACATTTGCATGTGGAAGATGAAGTAGGGTAACCAACAAACAAAGAACTGTCCAACAATTAATACCAATGTTAGGGCAGCCTTTCCTCCACTGAAGGCCCTCTCAGGAGACAGTCTTTGGGGCAGGGAGCGTGTGGTGGTGATCATGGTGGTCTGGCTGTTGATGGAGTCTGAGCGATTTTTAGCAAGGCTTGCATTTGCCCACGCCGGCACAGCAGGGACTTGCTGCAGGGCTGCGGAGCGAGCTACCTTGTACACGGCACCATAAACACCAAAAATAACTACTGCAGGAAACAGAAAACAAGCCACACTAAAGAGCACAGAAAATACACTTCTTAGACGACTGTGGCTCGCGTGGAGAGAGCAGTGAGCTGCGGCAATAGAGCTCTGAGGTCCATAAGCTGGCCATCCGAAAAGTGGGACCATAGCTAAGAGGACTGACTTCACCCAGATCAGGAGCATGACACCAATAGCGAGGTTAATGGTCATCTTGACTTCATAACGCATGGGGTGTACGATATAAAAGTAACGCTCCACACTGATGGCTGTGATGGTGAGAATGGAGAGACAGATGAGGAAAACATTGAGAAAAATGTAAACCTGACACTCCAGGACTGTAAACACCACGGTGCCAAAGAACGCCGAACTGGATATGATACCCAAGGGCATGAGGAGGATGGCACACAGCAGGTCCACTGCGCAAAGGTGACACACGAAAGCAAACCTCTTCAGGTGAGGAGCACGAGCGATGGCCACCATCACTCCAGTGTTGGCCAACAAAGCAATGAGGTTAAGGGTCACCATGCAGAACAACCCGAAAAGGTCTTTGATCTGTGACTGGGAGCTGGTGACGACGCCCAGGTCAGCAGGGACCGTAGGATTGGGCTCCGTTTGGGTGTTGTTTAGATTTGTCACTGAGTGATGTGGCACAGCGGCTATCATCAGACCGGTGTTGGCGGCCATCATTTATTCACAACCTCCGCTTCCATCTCTGATGTCGCCATATTTGGATGTCCTGTGTTGAGTAGACCAAAAGTAGTTATTTAAAAACATGTTTTAGGTGGTGTTTCAGACTTTTTAAGTGCTTAATTAAAAAACTGAAGTGTGCCATACCTACACGTTTTGAGTGTAAACAGATACACTTATGGATACATTGGAAACTGTTTACAGTAGAATACAGCAAGACTACAATTGTTCTATTGTCTCCCCTTGAGGGCCATTCAACACTGATGTTAAAGATAAGAGTTGTGAGGACAAAAAGAAATGATATGTTAGCCAACTGGGGTCTAATATATATTTTTGTGTGACAATACATCTGTGAATTCTCTTTTGAGAAACTCTACAACAATTTATATCGGGGAAAATACATGTATTTACTTTCTTTCAGAGTGCTGACAGGTTACAAGGTTCCCCAGCTTTCACCTGTCTTAAAAAGCTCTGAACCCATTGTTAATGCAGTTTGAAGAAAAAAAAGCCATTTTAAATTTTGTCACAAATTGTTCCTGGACATAAATCGTTGCAGTTAAATCAATTGATTTTTAACAATCAGTCTTAACAATTGTGGGACATTTAACCTATCAGGGAGGCTGATATCAATCCCTTCAGATGTCATTGAGTGGTAAACACACAAAAGTACATTCTGTCTAGATTAAAACATATTCAGCATAAAAAAATATTCTGATTATGCATAAATGTACTTACCCATGATTCACTCTGTGTTTGTGTGTTTCAATTCACACTTAACAGGTTGACCAGGTGTTTGACTTCACAAAGCTACTGTTAAATTCCCACTTTTTGTTTGGTACACTGGGCCAAACCCAGCTTGATTAATGTATTTTCCAGAAGAAAAAAAAAATCAGTCTTCCAGCTGAAAATTCATCAAATCCAGATCATTCAGTGTGTGAGGTTTAGTCATTCAGTATAGAGGCTCCTCCAGAGGTCCAGATGCATCACCATTGTTATCTCCAGTTGAAGAAGAACTGGTTCCATGATGTTTTTTGATGGTACATGATGCTTCCCCTCTCTTCTCACCCCTCTTCCAGTAACACTCTTATTCCTGTCCTGTGCTGTGTATGGCAGTGACAGGCACACATTGTATTGTGTTTGTTTTTTGCTTTCAAATAGACACACACTCCACTGTCTCCCTACTAGAGCCCAGCCTCCCCTGGGTCCTAATGTCTGCCTATAGTTAAAGGACAGCTCATGTTCCCCTGGCAGCCATGCAGCTCCACATCTTAGCAGTAGTGTATTTACTGAAACCAGAGACAGCTGTAGCAATAGGTAAATACGGCACTTCTCTACTGACAATAAGTCATGTTTAGACTTTTGCAGTCACAAAATAGGCATGCCAGTTTACATCTATTTCAGGTCAATGGTTTTATAAACCAAATACCTGTTTTTCTTAAGAGCAGTTACCACAATGTCTATTCTAAGGAGCCAATAACTCAGGAACCACAAACAATGTGTAGTGTTGAAGAAAGGAAATACAGATTTTTAATATTTCCATGTGCTTAATATCGGTTTTTTTTACTCTTCTCCCCCAAAGGGTATAAGGCAGTATTGTTATTTGAATTCTACATTATTATTTATAATGAGATTTCCCATTCTGGGTTAGGGTTCAAATGACGTTAAGCATCATCCCAGCTGTTCTTAATACATCATAAAAAATCAAAGCGTAGTATGTCACATAAAAATCACATTTTAGTTTGTCACTTCTTGCACTTATTTGACTTGTTTGGGGTTTGATAGTTATGGTATTTTATAATGCTGTAATAATTAGACATTATATTTAGGGATGCACGATATTGGTTTTTTGAAACCGATACCGATACCGACAACTTCCTGCTTCTCAAGACCGATACCGATAATAAAAAAAAATGTACGCCACTAATTATTTTAACGCGATTAACGCATGTGTATTTTTTTTCCTCGGCCGCCCCGTAGTTTCAGAGCACATCGAGTTTAAAATACCATCTACAAGCTGATGCTGACAGCCCCGCTCCTGTCGCCCGCTTGTGGCAGACCACACTTCCACGCTCACCGGCAGGCACCGACTGGCCATCTGGAGGACCGGGAGGGTGTGTGTATGTGTGGCCCGAGTGAGCGAGAGAGAGACCTTACGTGCATTGTTGTTGTTAGCATCTGGTGCTAGCTAGCTGCGCTAACGGATATACGTAGCTGTTTAAATGAAAACAGAGGAGCGACATTTCGCCACAACTGCGCCGAGCACTTGACTTTATGCAGGAAGCCAGACAGTGGGACATTGTACGAAAAGTCAGCACACTCAGCACGGATAGTGCGCAACATGATTGCAGCGTCCAGGCAGCTCCGGTTCGAGCATATGCCTTGAGTTGCACATAGCTCCAACGCCCATACCACCGACGACATGTTTGTTTACTGTCCTGGCTTCACGGCCGCACACCATTTACGTCAGAGCCAGACATGAGTTAGGGAGCGCTGGATTTGTGAAAAACTCCCCTCTTCCTAAACCACTAATACCACAGTACTGGCAAAACGGGAGGAGCCGAGTGAAAAACAAGCGCCCCTCATCCCAATCCACCCACACCGCAGTATTTTTTTCTTTTTTTTTACCCAAAAATATATTGTATATTATCGGGGCTATTAATACTGGTATCGGGTTTATCGGGATGACGTCATAATTCCTAATATCGGACCGATAATTATCGGGCCGATAATTATCGTGCATCCCTAATTATATTATGTTACATACCCGCACATTAGTTCCGTAATATATCAGTTAAGCTCATATTACAAATAAACAAACTGCTCCTCACAGCAATTAAATGCATTTTCAAAAATGCACTATTGCATCAAAAGACTTGAAAAATGATCACCTCCTGTGTCCTGTAATCAGATTACAAACTGCTCCCATCAGGAAGACGCTATAGGGTTAATGATGACTGGATGGATATAAAACTATAGGTTACTTACGTAACCCCAGTTCTCAGAGTAAGTAGTGAGATGTCTCACTATGGGATGCGCCTCATCGCGGAGCAAACAGAAGCATCAATCTCATTACGCCAATCCTGATTGGCTGGTGATCTTGACGTCAGCGTCAGGGAATCCACCCCCTATAAGTAGCTTGCGCTACGTCGCATACGTCATTCAAAATAAGCACCTCTTCTCGCTTCACCATAGCAAGGAGGGCCATCTGGTGAGACATCTCACTACATGTTACTCTGAGAACTGGGGTTACGTAAGTAACCTATAGTTCTCATTCATAACACTCCGTTCGATGTCTCACTATGGGATATTGTAGCTCCCGTATTGCCAGACGAGCTTATCTCGAAATTTACCAAACCAACCAGAACTTAACAGGTATAGCTCTGACTCAACAAGGTGCCCAGCACTGCTCGGGCCACACTAGGAGCAGAGACGTCTAGCCTGTAAAAGCGGACAAAAGTGAGCGGCGAGGACCAGCTCGCTGCTGCACAAATGTCTTGGATGGAAACACCCTTGAACAAAGCCCAGGATGTAGCCAGACCACGAGTCGAATGAGCACGCAGACCCGAAGGTGCCTGCAAACCCTGACTCGTATAGGCCAAAGCAATTGCCTCCACAATCCAGTGGGAGAGCCGTTGCTTAGTAACGGGCTTGCCCTTCTGAGGGTTAGCCCAGGACACAAAGAGTTGGTCATTATGACGAAACTCTTTTGATCTGTCCATATAGGTGCGTAAAGCACGGACTGGACACAGCAAATCCGGCTGCTGTTCCCCGGAGGAACACAGCGGCGGAGGAAATGCCTCAATGTCAATTGGGGTACATGAACCAACCACCTTAGGTATAAAGGCAGGGTTGGGCTTCAACAACACTCTCGTTTGCCCTGGGGCAAACTGAGTGCATGAAGGATGTACAGATAGCGCATGAATGACACTGACTCGCTTGGCGGATGCCAGGGCCAGTAACAGCACTGTCTTGAGTGACAAGTGCTTCATGTCAGCTTCTTCAAGGGGTTCAAATGGGGTTAGAGTGAGCCCATCTAAAACCACTGCCAAGTCCCATAAGGGCACCAGTGACCTGGAAACAGGGAGGAGCCTGTGAGCCCCTTTCATAAAACGGCAGACCAAAGGATGTTGGCTAGCCGTCTTTCCCTCAAAGCCCACATGGCATGCAGCAATAGCAGCCAGGTACACTTTGATCGTAGAGAAAGCTCTGTGTTTATCAATTAAGTCCTGTAGAAATGATAAAATCACCCCGACAGGACATTGAGAAGAGATGTGTCCTTTTTGAAGGCACCACTCCTCAAACACCCTCCACTTACAGTCATAGAGAGACCTGGTGGAGGAAGCTCTCGCACTCTGAATAGTGTTTATCACCTTCTGAGGGAGTCCCACTGTATTCAGATTGTACCACTCACGGGCCAGGCCCATAGTGCCAAGCGCTCTGGGTGTGGGTGAAAGATCGCCCCCCCCGCCTGAGACAGTATGTCCCTGCGTAGTGGGAGCTGCCATGGCTGCCCGCACAGCAGCTGATATATCTCCGCCAGCCAGTACATTGCGGGCTAGTGCGGAGCTATCAGGATAAGTGTGTGGCGTACCCTCACTCTGGCCAGAGTTGGGGGGTATCAGAGCCAGGGATGGGAATGCGTACAGAAGGCCCGGAGGCCAAACGTGCGCGAGCGCGTCCACGCCTAATGGTGCGTTTAAATCGCGCATTGAAAAGAATAGCTGACATTGAGCATTTTCTTTTGATGCCAACAGATCTACCGCGGCTCTGCCGTAACGCACCCACAGCGAACTCACAATCCTTGGATGTAGAGTCCAGTCTGCATATAGTGGTGCACCTCTGGACAGTAGATCCGTCCCGAGGTTCATCACTCCTGGTACGTGCGTCGCTCTCAGAGAGAGGAGACGTCTGCCGCTCCATAAGATCAGTTTGCGTGCCAGCATGTGTAACTGGAGAGAACGCAAACCCCCTTGGCGGTTTATATACGATATTGTGGTCGTGTTGTCTGTCTTCATGAGAACATGATGTCCTCTGAGAAAAGGCAGAAAGCGTTTTAGGGTGAGAAACACCGCTAAAAGCTCCAGGTAATTTATGTGCGCCCGCTGGAGGTCTCTGCTCCAGAGACCCCTCACCGGACGACCTTCGTAAATACCTCCCCAGCCTGTCAGACATGCGTCCGTGGTGACCACCTTCCGTGAAAGGACAGCACCCATAGGCACGCCCCGTACTAGAAAAGTCGGGTGCAGCCAGTGGCGCAGTGCCCTTACGCATTTCACAGTAACCATTACTCTCCGCGCGCCATGACGCGCGGGGTTTAGTTTTAGAGTGGCTACCCAGCGCTGAAACTCCCTCATGTGTAAGCGTCCCAGTCGTACGACCAGGATGGCTGACGCCATGAGCCCCAGTAACCGCAGGCATGATCTGAAGAGAACATGTTTGCCCAGCTGGAAATGAGCGAGACAAGCTGACAGGCGGGCTGTAAAGGGCACGAGTTCAGGTGTAAACCCAGGAAGAGTATAGTCTGTGCTGGGCACAACATGCTCTTCTCTGTGTTTATTATGAAACCCAGGTTGAGCAGGTGCT
The DNA here is from genome assembly GCF_902827175.1 of Gymnodraco acuticeps. Taxonomy (NCBI): domain Eukaryota; kingdom Metazoa; phylum Chordata; class Actinopteri; order Perciformes; family Bathydraconidae; genus Gymnodraco; species Gymnodraco acuticeps. The sequence continues at coordinate 1,825,647 of NW_022990346.1, read as the reverse complement.
TTACGAGGACATTTGTCTGCGTAATAGTCTCCTGCTCCGACTGTGCGAGAAGCAGCCAGTCGTCTAGGTAGGTCGCCAGGCGAATACCCTGTTGTCTTAACGGGGCTATCGCGGCTTCCGTACACCGTACAAACACTCTTGGACTGAGAGACAGACCAAAGGGAAGTACTCTGTATTCGTAACAGATCCCCTGAAATGCGAACCTCAGATATTTCCTGTGTGGGTAATATACTGGGATGTGGAAATACGCATCTTTCAGGTCGACTGATGTAAACCAGTCGTTTTGTCGCACGAGACGCAGCAGAGATGTGTGTGAGCATTCTGAATTTGTATCTTTTTAGATATTTGTTCAGAACCCTCAAATCTAGTATTGGCCGAATCCCGTTCCCTCCCCGTTTGGGAACGAGGAAATACTTGGAATAAAAGCCGCTCTGACTCTGCTCGGCGGGTACTATAGATATAGCCCTCTTTTCTAGAAGTGAGAGGATCTCTCTCTCTAGAATATGGGCTGACTCTCCTCGGGCTTGTGAATACAGAATGCCCGAGAAGCGAGGGGGGGTGACAGCGAATTGGAGTCTGTAGCCCCGTGTTACTGTCTTGAAAACCCAAGCAGATGTTGTGAGCATCTTCCACTGTATGCTCTTTAGAGCCAGCGGAGATGTCACGTCTCTTACCCTCTGAGTCTCTATTTGTTGTGTTTTGGGGCCCTCTAGTGTCTGAACACGGTGGTACCCCATTTCGACAATCCCCACCGACACTGCGCATGCGTGTGACGGTGGTGCCTTCACAACCCCAGCCGGCACTGCGCATGCGCGTGACGGTGGTGCCTTTTTTTTTTAGCTGCGCCCTTGGCCTGAAGCCTGGATGCGTCAGCGGAAAATGGTTTATGTGAGAAACAACAACAATATTGTGACATGTGTTTTTGCGGACTTGAGGATGGCGTTGAGGCATCTCTCGAGGCAGCGGGAACACATCTAGAGCTGGGGACCGTGGACTTCCAGCTCTGTCACAGAGGGGAGAAGGGGGGGCTGTCAGGCCGCCTGCTTCTTCTTCCTCGACTGCTGGCCGAAATTCTGGGTTGGCTGCGCCTGGGCTGCAGCCGGAACCGGAGATTTTCTAGGCCAACTCGCCCTCGTCTCCTGCCTGGGCTGGGGACTCGGGGCGGGCTGCGACCTCTGCTGTTTTGGTACTTTGAACCGAGCAGGGTTCGAGGCAGCTTGGGCGAAGGACTGCCGCTGTGAAGGCAGCGGCTGGACCCTTCGAGGGAGACAGAGGTGGAGGGCCTCGTCCTCCTTCTTTTTCGACTCGCATCTCCTCTGCATGGAGGCGAGAGCGGAGCCGAAAATCCCCTCGGGAACGATGGGCATGTCTAGCACATCCTCCTTTTCCCGGTCTGAGAGGTTGGTGAGGTTGAGCCATCTAGCTCTTTCCTGCACCACCATGATCCCCATTTCCTTGCCCGTGGCCTGGACGGCGCAGCGTTGAACACGGAGACAAATGTCTGTGATCGCGGCCATCTCGTCCAGAACGGCCGGTCCAGGATTGCTTGACAGATCCTCGCAGAGCTCCGCTTGGTATGCGGTTAGCAGCGAGGAAACGTTCAAAGCCCTGGCGGACAACGCTGCGGCTCTGTAGGACCGTTCAGTCATGGTCGACTGGAATCGGTCCGCCTTCGCTGGCAGCATGGGGTTCCTGCTTGGTGACGGGACCAGCCTCGGTAGGAGGTGGGCTGCCACCAGTGTTTCCATAGGCGGTATGCGGAGCAGGCCGAGCCTCTCCATACCGTCACAGTCTAGGGAGGAGGCACCCTGGATTGGGGCCTTGTTGCTAAAGGGCCGGTCTCTCCACGAGACCGACACCTCATCCAACATCTCCGGGAAGACCGGAAGGAGTTGCCTCTTTGTCCTCGTTGCTTGGGGAAAATGTTTCCCCTCGTAACGGGACCTGGAGGTCTCCTTGGCCATTTCGGGCCACGGGATGTCTAGTCTGGATGCGGCACGCTGACACACGGCCTGCAGGTCCATGCTCAGACAGGGCGAAGCTGGTGTGCTATCGCCCGGGAGAGCAGCCATCGCTCCTGGCTTTGCAGCCTGAGCCGATGACACGAAGATATCGTCTTCTTGCTCATCCGAATCAGACAGGAGGAACTCAGAGGCACCATCTTCGTCCTCCATATAATCCAATTCCAGGACATCCTCCGCGGGCGAAACCATGGTGAGGTCCTGCCGGGAGCCCCTACTTGGTAAAGCGTGGGGTTCCGTTCTCGCGTCTCTTGCCGCCACCGGGTCCCAGCCTGACACGGCGCGGGACTCCGGTTCCGCAGCTGCCGCTGTTGATGAGCCCCAGACCGACACAGTGCGGGGCTCAATCTCCGCGGCGGACGCCCCCGCGTCTTGATTGCCAGCCGGCAAATCAGCGGACATGAGGGGGTCCTGTCCCGACAAGCTAGCTTGGCGTGCTAACCGTCGGCGGAGGCTCTTTACGGTGAAGCGGGCACAATGCCCGCACGAGCCGGGGTTGTCAATAGCCTCCTGGGCGTGTTCCAGCCCGAGGCAGGACGAGCAGACCTGGTGTGAGTCTGTGCCTGATATTTTCAACCCGCAGCCGCAGAGTCGAGCCTCCGAGTCCCTGACTCCTCTGGTGTGAGGGAGAGAGGCGTCCATCTTGTTCGCCGCGTGGCGCGGAGAGGACCCGCTCGTAACAGGTACGTAGCCTCGCTACCGTGATGTCGGTAGTGAGGGAAAGCAAGCTAGTAACAGGTGTGTTGCTAGCTTGAAAAAAAAAAAAACCGTACCTTAATTTCCGAGGAAAGAAACGGCGAGGTCGATTGTAATACTAACTGGTGTGTTAGCATTAACAGTCTTCTTGCGAAGCAGAAGAGTAGCCGGCGAGCGCCCGTCGACCGAAAGTTAGCTTTGGGTTCAGTCTGTGGACTGTTAAGCTAGCCCGGCTACCATTGAGATGTGCTCTGAAGCGAGAAGAGGTGTTTGAATGACGCATGCGACGTAGCGCAAGCTACTTATAGGGGGTGGATTCCCTGACGCTGACGTCAAGATCACCAGCCAATCAGGATTGGCGTAATGAGATTGATGCTTCTGTTTGCTCCGCGATGAGGCGCATTCCATAGTGAGACATCGAACGGAGTGTTATGAATGAGAACTCTTTCATCCCTCTATCAGGGAATCTTCTTAGCTCAGTAAGGTAAGGAAGGTGTGAAACGAGGAGTGTGTTGAATGTTGAATGGCCTCTTTGTTGCCACTCTTCTGGTATGCACATTACATCTGTCACAATGTTTTGCTATATGGTAGTCTTTATGTTGAGGTCAAGACAAATCTCCTAAGGGATGAAAAGTGTGTGTGAACTTGATCATTTTACCATGTTTTGCATCTTCAAGACAATTTTGTATATGTTCACACCACCATCTGTTTCAATAAGTATTACTTTCATGCAAATAAGTTATTTTGCCTTTTATTGAATGCCGTCCAGTGACATATTGACATTTTCTTATATGAACAATATTATTAGCAAACAATGACTACCATATAACGTGGCACACTGGAAAACCAATAGCACTAGACACAAATATCTAAGTATTTAGGTTCATCAAGCAGAAGGGAAAAAAAACTTCAACACATTGCAGGCACAATTTTTTTTATTTACTTATCATTGGTTTAAGTAATGTCTTAGTGCAAAAATGCATTTACATTCCAAATGGACTTGCTCATTACTAACACCACATGATTGCATTTGTACCATAGCCAGGAGACCTTCAAGACATTGATCAAGCTTTTCATGACGTGTTACTTTGCAACACAGAGTCTTTCTTTCCATATTAGACTGGTAACAGTGCTTGCACATTAGCCACACATTGCACTTCACGAACTGTAAACATATCTATGGATAGAGTATCGTTTTTCTACTCTACCATTTAACATTAGTCAAAATGTCTAAAGTTGCAAAGGCATGCAGCAAAATCCTTACGGATATTTTCTCTCTCAGGGACAGGTTTATATAAGCATTTCTACTTGGATTAAATAAAGCATAAACTACTCAAACTAGAAAAAGATGGCAAATATAACATAATGTGCATCATGTTATTTCTAACAAAACTGTGCAAATATATAGAGGCATCTTAGAGAAGTAAAAAAGTAATTGCTTCATTGTACCATGTGAAATAACAGTAGTGCAGTCTTAAGTACTCAGAACAGTTATACAGAGTGCAATATATAAGGCACAGAGAAGTCATTTATGAATCAAATGGAAACATTTGCACCAGTAATAGGTGTAATAGTAAAGCAAAAAACCATATAATAATAATAATAATAATAATAATAATAATTATTATTATTATTATTATTATTACAGGAAAACAGAAAGCCAAGCTTTTTGAAAGCCCTTTATATAGAGGCAATCAAGAACTTCTTTCCTTGAGTTGAGTTAATACATTTTAAGCTCCAGCAGGTAGCGAAGGCGACACTGGCTCTCTTTGTAGATGAGATATTCACTGTTGCTGAAGTGGCTGTTTTTGAACTGGGGCTGATCTAAAGGCTCACCCTGAGGCACAGCAACCTGCTTGCCCTCCAGAGTGATGAAGGTGTCCTTGGATGGATCTGAAAACACAGAAAATGATTTCATAACACAGTGGTTCTCATTTTTGTAATAAATATTGATAATGACATATGCATTTCCTGTGAGCATGTTTCTCATGGGTAGTTGTGCAAAACCAAAATAATCTTGAGCTTTTCTTGAGAGAGACAAAAAACCTGTAGCTCTCTAATTCATTTTAGGATTAGTACCTGGCTCCACAGACCCTCGCGCCACCACACTGTCAAAGCCGGCAGGGGCCTTCTTCAAGGAGCAGTCGTCTTTAGTGATGGTACGTTCTTTGCCCAGGGCTACCTCACTCAAAAACATTACTCCAGTATTTTTAGAGGCACGCACTAAAAAGAAAATGGCAGAAAATGTCATTTGTAATGATTGCAATTCATTTAATCCTCATCTCTTTCAATCCCTGCATTTTTCATACAGACTCACCGTAAGCTGCAGATTTGCTGTTTTCAGACGCAAAATAGATACCGCTACCAACACGGCCTCCTGAATGGGGCATTATCCTCAGACCGCTCTTCAGAATAGCTGCCACCACCGCTATGTTAGTACCGTGCCACAGAAGACGGCGGTTCTCCAGATGAGCATGCTCCTTAAACCGCTCTCCCTGCAATGTATGTATGCGTTAGGTCAGAGGATTTCAGTCTCCTATGTCACAATAAACTTGATTGACTCCAATTCCTACCTCTGTCTCTCGATCAACAACCCAAACATTGACAATTTTGGGGCTGCTATTAGTTGCTTTCAGGTATTTTTCTATGATCTTTAAATGAGAAAAAGGAAATACAGTTTGACAAGAGGACACATGATCAGACATTGGAACGTGGTTTAAGTGCTTTGTATTCACTAAACCTCAATATCACTATGACAGTACCTTGAATGTATCTGATTTGTTGTCCATTAGAGTGAGATGGCATTTGAGAGAACTGTAGTCCTGGTCTAGAGGGTGAAGAACTTCCTCCATCATCTCTTCCTGAGACTTTTCAGTCTCTGACTTCAGATTTTGGGCGAGCTCTATGTCAGCCAGCACCTTTACAGTACATGTAAAAGGAGAGTTACTTTAGGACGGTGCAAACACCAAAACATTTTTTCCAGAATATTATATAAAGATACATCTCACCATGAGCATCTCCTTCTTCTGGTTCACAATATCTTTGTCGTTGATGGTTGGCGGTCTGTTCCGGCCAAAGTTGTGAGGGATTGTGGTGAAGAATTTCGAAGAGAGTTCTTCCAGTCTTGTGCTTCTGCTTTTTTGGTTCAGGGCTGCCTCAATCTCCTCCAACACTTCGAAGCCCTTTGCAATCTGAATTTTACTGAGTTTGCCCAAAGGCATCTTCTTGATGTCTTTGTACCATCCACGTATTCACACACATGCACGCACAAACAAACACACAAAAAACACAAATCTGTGTTATTATTTTATATTTTCTTAACTCTTAGATGCATAAGTGGGTCTTTTTGACCCGGTGAGGTGGTTTTCTTAGAGTATCTTTGTAATTACATTTTTTTATCATTTCATATTCCAGCTATTCCTCAAAAAACATGCTTTGGATATCATGCCATTCAAATTTTTAAATTGAATATATTGTACTTTTCGTATTACTACCCCAAGCTTCCATAAGTGTGTATTTTTTTACTCTGTGAGGTGGTATTCTTGAAGTATCTTTGTAATTAAAAATTTTTATCATTTCATATTCCAGCTATTCCTAAAAAAACATGTTTTGGATATCATGCCATTCACATTTTAAAATTAAAATTTTAAGAAATTGTAGTTTTTGTATTACTACCCCAAGCTTCCATAAGTGGGTAAAAAATGACCCGCATGCATTTTCTATGGAATTTCGTTTTTTTTTCAAAATGTAAAAAAAATGTCTAAAATTATAAATAGTGAAAAATTAAATATAAAATATTTCTAGTGTGAACCAAAATATAATGCTAAATATTATACAAGTCCTTTTTGACCCACTTATGGAAGAGTGTAGGGTCCAGTCACTCGTGCATCTAAGGGTTAAGAAAAGTAATCTCACTGTTTGTTTTGCTTATTTTATAAAAGGTGCAAATGTTACCTTCACTACTTCCAAGTATTAAAAGAAACAATTAAATGACAAAAACATTGTTAGCAAAGCACAAGGCACGGCTAATGCTGAGTTAAAGGGATGCATTGTGTAAATGCAGACTTCACCCTCTGTTGGTTGCAAAGATCAATCAAAACATCAAAGGTCAAACATGTCACATTATGGACTCCTAGTTTTCTTAATGTACATCTAAGCAACACTAAAATGTAGCTAACAAGATACTATGCAAAAATCACAGAGATTTTGCCTATTCTTTTAATCCCATCTAGTTTCAAAGCCCAACATGTGGTACAGAACACTGAACTTTAGCAGACTTGATAGACGGGTTTATATTTCATGCTAGGTAAACTATGCCACACCCACCTAGGTTCATGCATTCCATAGCCTCTTTGAACATGTCATTGCTGAAAATAAGCTCGATAAGCTTCTTGGTGGGGTTGTCAAGGCTGCAAGGTTTGACATTTTTTGTGACTTTGACCTTCTTTCCATCAACAGTGTCCACCTGCAATTATAAAAAGCAGAGCCAGTGAGATTTTGCCAAGGCAGATAATGATTATAATATGTCTCTGATGACTGAAGGACGTTTTATATGCAATGCTCCTTGTTCCAGTAAAGGTACATTATGGTTACCTTGACCTCAGCATCCTGCTCTCCATCCACCTCAATCAGGGTGTACTTCCCAGGGTGAGAAACAAAATTCGCCCGATCGCTCCAGTTGTTCTTGGTCTTGTCCTTAAACTTTTTTTCAAAGTCCTTGACAGCCTTTTCAAGATTATCAAACGTGTTGAGTTTGGATTGTCCACCTTCCCCCTGGACTCAGATTAGACATGAGGCAATCAGGGCAAAATTGCTTTTATATAACAAAATGAAGAAAACTAAAAGATAAGAAACCCAGAGTAAAAGTACAGTTGTTACTAATATTTAAAATATAATAAATCAGCAAAACTGAATAAAGTCAAAAAAGGTAATTTAGTTGGAATGTCTTGCAGGACAAACTTACCACTCTACCCCATCTGTTCCATGTATAGTATTGCTTGGTTCCATTAATCAATTGATTGACATAAAACTTGTTATTGTTATGCCCGATGTTGGTCTGATTGAGCATGCAGTCATAGTCATCGTGTACCTGGTGAAAACAATTATATATGTTTTGATTAAAAGTAATTTGCACTTAGCATTCTGCGTTAAGTGAGAAGTATATTATTTGACTTACCTCTCCGGACACTGAGCAGTGCTCATCCACCTTCCTGTTGCATTTCACCTGTGACCCTGCAGCCAGAAGGGCCTCTTTTGCAGAGATGAAGGCATCTTTGGGCGCTGGTGTCTCGGGCTCTTGTTTTACCTTCTTCCCACCTGCCTTAGCAGCAGAAGCAGCTCGTCTCTTTGGTGGCATGATCCTAGCTGAAAACCCTGAAGAGAAACTTGCCATGCTGAGTCTCTGGGCATGATACCAGGACAAGTTCAGACATGTCTACAGTGGCTGTCAATCATAGCAAATGAATGCATTGTCATCCATGCATGAACCTACTGAGTAGATATTGACTATGTACTTTTAAATGTAAAGCAAATCAAGATGATAAAACAGTACTTTTTTGGTAAAAGAAAGCTATAGTGGGTGTGCCCTCTTGTTTATTCCGAAAAAGGAAAGCTGAATTTCCATCAGCAAAGAACTCACCTTTTAACTTGAAATAGTGTCAGACGGGAAAGAAAGCAGAGTCTCGTCTCTTGTGAAGCTTTCACGGGCCGACTGGAGGGCGGCTGAGCTGTCGGACTGAGTCAGGTTTTCGGGAAGTTGAGGGACTCTTCGCCGTCAGAGGAAGAGGTGGAGCTCCACTGTATTTTCTTGCTGCTGCGGGGAAACTGCAGAGCTTGCTAACAGCTACCGCCACCTAGCTTATCTCAGTATGTATTGTCCCCTCAAAAACTTTCACACTAACATTGTAACAAGCTAAAGTAGCAGGGTAACAGATCTGATCCACAAGTCACAATAGAGCAATAGAGCTTGTTTTGATTATAAAAACCAATGTTTTTCTCCGTTAAGGCTATCATTATATCATTATATTAATAAAATACTATTAAAACAATACATATCTTTGACCACACTTCATTTTTTTATATTCTTAAATATTTTTACCTATCATTTAAGCACATGTCATGCACATGTCTGGTTCCTACAGATATCGTCTCATTGTAGGCTACAATCACTGTTAATTTCAACTGAGCTCCTCTTTTATAACTAACTTGTTGAAGTCTTTCTCTGCTTAATTCACAAAAAAATCAAAGACCACAACTCAGAAGTGTGATTAATGCACAGCTGGGAAGTATCTATCTTTTACTGTAGGCCTATTTGGAAAATTAATATAAAGTCTGAGTTAGTAAATATATTGTACATATAAAATGTACGCAATGTATAATCATATGTGGTGTTCTTTGCTACGTTTCCCATTGCAGTTTCATGTATCATGACATTGACTTCATTAGATCATGTGGAATTGCATGTTGAGGGGGACTCCTAATAAATCAAAATACCAGATGACACATGAACTGTGTCATACGCATGTAAATACTGTGAAATCTAGTCAAATTCCTCCCAAAAAATATTTTCATAATTATGTCTTTAAATATTAAGTTAAATATGGTGGGGCTCTTCTTTAACCTTAACAAAAAGTGTACACTCTTGTTCCTAACAGCAAAGCAGTTGTTGCAGGACATGTTGTACCTGGCATACAGTAATTCAATGATGGCCACCGGGCAGAACTAATGAGATAAGACAATGCTCGAATTATCCGTCCACTTCCTCCATATGCAAATAGTATTTTTACAGCAGGCGCCAAGGCTGTCTACATGTTGCAATGTGCAATATTAGATCAACAATTTGGACACAAGATGGCACTGTTAAGATGCTGTTCAAGTCTATTTTCCAAAGCATCTGCCTCATGCACTCAGGCGTACTGACTGCTGTGGATATCCTCAGACAGATTTGGTCGGTTATATCCCCCATCAGCAGATGATGATATTTGGGCTGGTGATTTTCATGCAGAGACTGTTTGGTTTTGGCAGATGGTGTAGATTGAATTTGATATTAGACAGCTTGGAATTCAAACCAAATCTCCAGTTGAAATGTGCACCTCACTATCTTAATTCCACCTTTTCCACACATTTTCGGACTGCAGCTCAGGAGCAGGCGTTATACTCTTTAGACAGTTGATGGTTTGATCCCCTGCTCCCTTTGTCCACATGTAGGAGTGTCCATAAGCAAGTCGCTAATTTGGCCAGGCCAACACTTAGGCTGGCAGTTCTGTCATCATCAGTGTATGATTGATGTGAGTGTTTGAATGAGAGACAAAGTACTAAAGTGTAAAGTAATCTGTTTTCTGTGCAGTTAATCTTGCAAACTACAGATATTACATTTATTGCAGCAGCAGGTAAGGAAGTGTAAATGACAACTTAATAACGACAGAATGTTGGCAAATCTGACTACCAAGTTTTTACATTTGTCTCAATGTTTACAGTGTCAAGCCAAGCAAATCTCAAACCATTTTTGTATATCCTATCATCTGGAATATGCATCTCATGATGGTGTACAAGTAATAAGGCAGACTGAAAGTAACTTTAATAGGCCTATTAATAAAAAACACATTTTATTTACATAAATTACAAGAAAGCACAAACTGGTTCACCAAAATCTACATTAAAAACGTCTTGTATATATTACATTTAACAGATTTACTATAATTTACTCCATTGTTGAAAGTAGAATCTTCAATAAAAACAAGGGCTATATGCAATGTTATTGACATCTCATTTCAATTGCTACGAGTCAAAAAACAAAATAAAATAATCGGGACATTGTACTCACAGCACTTTGAGGACAACAAAGTCAGGACGATCGTCTGTATGACCTCTTTAATATTTGAGACACCTGATTCAGGACTAGTGATTAAATAACTCTTTACAATGCTTGGCAAAGGAACTGTGTTGATCTTCACAAGGAGGACGTTGTGGAGTCCACTACTTCTCGTCCGTTACACACAGTTGGAACAACATTGGAGGCTGATGCTGAAAACCATTAAACAAATTGTTATTTAGGTTTACAAAAACAATACAGATACAGAAAATAACATATTCCACTTGCCATGGCCATTTCATTTCCACTTAGCTATTCAGCAGTTGATAATCAAGTAATCAATTATATAAATTATGTTGATTTGTAGTCATATCTGTCAATATCACATTTTCTAAATAATTTATTAGAAACAAAAGTCGTTTTTTTATATATTTTTTAGAAATCGTTAGGAGTGAAGCGAAAAAACGATAGAATATTATTTGCAAAGATGCCAAGTAACATTATTTTATTAAATATAAAAAATACAGATTCAACTTTTTGGTATAATTTGCTTTTTTAGTCCACTAGATGGGGCTGATAAGATGGAGTCAAACTGCATGAATTGGAGTAGAAGAAAGGTAATGAATCGCAATATTTAACAATATATCGCAATACACAGCATAACTTGTAAAGCGACCTTGGGTATCATGAAAGGCGCTATAGAAATCCAAGTTATTATTATTATTATTATTATAACGCTGAGTGATTCCTACAAATTACACTTCACTGGAACAAGGTTCTGTATTTTATCTTGCGTACATTTCCAAATGTTTATTTCAAATGTAAAAATGTCTGATTTGTTTTGAGCATGATTGATACAAAGTTTTGAAGGAAAGGTGCTTACTATAGTTATAGAGTAGTCATAAATAATGATATAACATCACATTTCAGTTAAGTTCTGAGGATTGTTTTATTTGTTTTGGTTATAAGCTTGGCAGTAACTATGATCATGTTGTTGTATGTTAAGTGTTACCTTGAGAGAAACTGGAGCCTTGGCCGGTGGTGACGCTGAAACGGGTGGTGGCCACTCTGAGAGAGCTGACATTCTTCTGCGGCTGGAACAAGATTATGTGGACCTTGGGAGCGAAGAGGCAGCCCAGCACCACCGACCCACTCAGACTGACAGAGATACACATGGTGGTGGTCTGCACCTGAAGGAGAGGAGGGACATTCACAGATATTACTCAGTGGTTTGAGTTGAGAAACAGAAAAATAAACTTATTTCTAGCTTTCTATAACATTAAAAGGTCGCACAGTGCCAGTATTAATGTTCTGACAGTCGAGTCCCAGTGTTAATGTTGCATTCTTTTTGTGTGCAATTTTTGGATATTAGTGTATTAGATCATCCTCAGAGATGATTTGACTTTGAAACAACCAGAACGTTTTAAGTTAAATGTATTCATGTGGAATCATACTAGAATTGACATCAGGTTGAAGCCCATTGTGATGTACACACATATTAGTTTTAATAAAGGAGGGGCTCAGAAATGAGGAAAGAATTACATATTTTAAAACTCAGAATCAAAGTAAGGTGCAAAAGAGGAGGAAAGACTGTGACTGATAAAGAGAGGTGTTAAGTGATCTGCTTATTTGCTTGTCAGTCAACTGCTTAACTCACGCTCTTTTTCCCGCACCCTGCCCACATCCTGATGTATCATCGGTCTGCTCCTTCATTTCCAATTTCTGTGCCGATTTTTCTTTTTCCTGACTAACACTATACAGCCCAGCATTGTGTGGCAGGTGCATCCAATCTTCACACACCACAGCAGGTGTCTGTTTTCACTCTGAATGCTAATGTTGGTATTAAAATAATGGGGGCACCAACCATTTCGCTGTGCACAAAAAACAAATAACATGATTATAACAATAACAAAAAAACAACCAATTAGTAAAGCCAGCGATGTTAGTGACACAAAGTCAGTTTATCCCATTTTTTATTTACATAAGAGAGTTAAATCATCTTAAAAATATGAATTGAGTTTCTTACTTTTTCACAATACATCATGAGTAATTATTAGAATAGTATTGGACAATTGATACAAAATATATAAAAAGAAAGGGATTCATAATTAATGAATAAGAATATCTATAGGAATTAAATATATATTTGATATGTTTACAACTCTGTGATCACTACACTTTTTTTATTCGTTCAAATTCACATTAGGCTTCCTCTGAAATAATGTAGAAATACTGACACACTGATTGGTCCTGGGTTAAGATGTTAATTTCCGAAATTCTGCGATCACCCCTTCTTTCCTGTATATCTGACCTGTATATTTGCATACATGGAAAAAGGGATGAATAAAAAGGCAAACTGACAGCTCACACCTAATGATCTAAGAAATACCAAACTGCACAGAGGCTAAATGTCCTCTACTTAATTCAGAAACAGTTTTGAATAAAACTAAGGACAGAAGTCTATAGGAATGATTTGAATAATTCACAAGATGTTGCTTTGGAAAAGTAAGGAACAAGAAATCTGCCTTTGCAATAATATGTCTCCAAATGTCTTCTGCTCGAGTGTGGTGGACAGCATGAGCATGGCTACAACGTATTCTGCTAGTCTCTGTACCTTTTTTTAATAACATGTTTTCTTCTATAACTTCAGAGGTTTTATTTTATTATACGAATACAGCACTGCTGCTTCGGAGGTAAAAAATATTGTCTGCTGTTTCAGGTATCTTAATTCCTCCAGAGAACCTCACAGCAGAGATTCTTCCTTGTATTAGGCTCTGTGCTGCACATATTAAGCTTTATTGGATGAACCACACACAAGCTAGTCCTGTGACATGGACCTTGATTGAATTCAGTGGAATAATGTTGATCATCTGTAAATAACCTTAACATACTGTGTATGAGTTAAGTTAATGAGCATTTATTGTTAAAAAAACAAAAAATATTGATATCATACTTGTTCCCTACTGGTTCAGATGATCTCTGTCATTTTGTTTTTTAATGCTACATTCCTAGATTTTTTCCTGGTTCAACTCTTTCATCAAACACCGAGATATGAGTTTCACACTTTTTCCTGTATGTGTGAGATAACGCTCTTAAGGGGATCTTTTCTATTCTAGAGACAACAATTCTATGGTGTTGATTTAAACCAAGAAGAAATGACCAGAGCTGGCATACGGAGAATCCTCTCCCTCAGGGTGTGTAGAACATCCTCAATATTTCATAGGATAATCAAATGTGTTATTCATGGTTCAGTAGTAGTAAGTTTGCTTTAACATTTCATGACATACCACAATCAAATATGTATTTGTTATTCACGTAACTATTTGCATCGGACTGTGACAACATTTTGAGAAGTGGTGTAATACAACTAGGAGAGCACTAATATGTCCCTGCCTGTGAAAAACTAAAGACACTTTGCGAAGTCGATAGCTTCAGTAATTATTTATCGGTCAAAGGGGATATCTGCGTCCAACTGATTAACCCTTTCTGGCTGTGAATGGCTGCTGCTGCCTGGAGGCCTGGTGAAGGTTCGTCTGAGCCTAGCTGCAGTCCCAGGATAGAGGGCACAGCTGGGACTCAGCATCCCAGGCCTTCACACTCCATTCCACACAGCTACGCACAGGGACACACGGGGACGTTCAGTCCTCATGGTCTCGCCCACCTTCTCCATGTTTCTGCAGAGGGGCTGGTGTCGGGGGATTCCTCTGCCAATTTCTCCCTTCTGCCTCTCTCTCGCTGCTCGCTGTTCAGACCCCAGAGGAATAAAAGCCCACGACTCCGGCCACCCTTTGCTCTGACGTTCTATCCCTTCACTGTACAGTATGTCTCAGCACACAGGGTCAGGGACTGAACATGGTCTATCTGTCTGTCTGGATTCATGTTAAATTAGAAGCATTTCTGTGGATCACTTTAAACCTTGTTTCTTCAACGTTAGATTGAGTTGTTGAAATGCTGAGGCTGAAGGGATAAAATCACTTCCTGTCATAGGTTTTTATTTCAGCAGGGATATCAAGAGCTCTTTCTCTCCATTTCTTTTGTTAGTTTTGAGCAAACTCTCTATGCTATTTTGTTCTTAGGAAAACCTAGATGACCAAACTGTATGGTAATTATTCAACTACTAGGGTTGGTTGTGAGGAGAATAAGATATGGGGCTGATTGTTATACTTCTCCATGGTTTAAGCATGCATATTTTATCATTTACTCTCACTTCATTAATATTTTAACTTTGAAGGTAAACTAAGAGTGGTCAAGTTCTTATCTTTGGGACCAAATTAAAATCCGTAGTATGCGAAGAATTAAAGTTGCTGTAATAAAGAATATATATTCCTAAGAGCCAGAGGCAACACAGACACGACTGACTGCTGAATCAATAATAGCCAACATTAATTTGTGATTTCATGCATATAAAATCCGAATTCAACAGCAGAAGAAGTCATGAGCTGCTATATTTGCTCAGATCAAGAACCTAAAGCCATCTCTACAACAACAAAAAAGATTTAGGAAAATAAAAAGGAAAGACCTGATTGATAAAAAAAACATGTGTTTTGATTATTTACTGTATGAAGCATGTCAAATCTAACTTGACTCACCCTGTAGTCACTTGCAGTAACGTAGAAAATAGGCTGGAAAGCCAGCCAGATGATGCAGGTGGTGTACATGGTGAACCCGATGAACTTGGCCTCATTGAAGTTCTCAGGGCATTTTCGGGTCTTGAAGGCGTAGACCGTGCAGAGGATAATGAGGATGCAGTTGTAGGTGAGCGACAGGAGCATGCTGGAATCCTTGCTGTTACACTTGAGGGTGACCACATCTCTCCTCTCCGGGCTCACTTCCTTTCTCACCCCTGGGCTCTCCACCAGAAGCCAGAATACCACGACTACCAGCTGGCATGAGATCAGAGCACCGCAGATGGCAACCTGGGAGGCCGGGCTGATAAATCGAGGCCGCTGCGCTCCATCCTTCACCCCGCTGAAGATCCGGGCGATGCGATTGGTCTTGGTCAGAAGGGCTGAGTAGCACACTGCAAATGAAGTGCCTAAGCCAAGCCGACGCAGTGTACAAACCGCCGTGGACGGTTTGGCTATGTAGATGAAGGTCATGCAATAACACATCAACACTCCCAGTAGAAGAATGTAGGAGAGCTCACGGCCACTGGCCTTCACTACGGGTGTCTCATTGTGTTTAAGCAAAAGGCCAATGACGAAGAGCGTACACATCATCCCTAGAAAGGAAATGGTGACGGGTCCAATGGCCCAGGCATCTTCCCAGCGGATGTACTCCTCAGGCAGATCATAACAGCCTGTCAGGTTGCTCAGAGGCCACTGTCCAAATCTGCACTCAGCACAGGTGAACTCATCCAGCAGATACTGGTAGGGCTGACAGGGGATACAGATCCAGCAGCACACATCTCCAGGCTGCATACTCTTCACCTCGTTCTTCCTGCAGGGGTCACTGCACTGGGAAGTGGGCACAACCTGGCTGGCCCAGGGGATCAGGGTGGTGTTCAGGGTCAGGCTCTGAGCCCAGTACCCAACCTTACGGTAGACGTAGTTGCCATCTTCTTTGTGGTAGTGGAAAATGTTGTAACGGCCGAGGCTGTCCCCAAAGGTGTCAAAGCGGACCTCATTCTCTGTGTCTGGTGGACGAAATGGCGCTGAAGGTGAAACAAAAGAATGTTAGAAATAACAGGTCGCCGTATAAGGATGTCATTGTATCATAAGTACAAGGTCTATATACAAACTGTGAAAGCAAAGCATAAATGTTTGTTAAACGTATGACAGTTTTGGGGCAATGCGACTGTACATTGTACTATAAACTCTTGAGGTAAATGTTTCTGGTAGTGGAGTCTCATAGAACATTTATCTCTTTGTATGTATCTCAGCTGTCACTTTATTTTTTCTCGCAGCACAGACTGAGCAGTGATTGTGACAGGACACAGGTGCACATTGTCAATTTACATGATGGACAGCACAGTTTGAGTCTGTTTAAGCTGAAGGAAAGATCCTGGATGTAACACTAGATTTGTGACAGACACATTTTTCGTACAGATGGTATCAAATATGTAAAGTATCATTATATATCATAAAGTACATGTTATCCATTACATCTAATGATTTTTAAATATGTAGTTAGGGGTCCACCTTTTCTGTGTTTTCTCCTTGGGGTTTAGCAATGCCTTTGGGGAATTACTAATTTAGGCCTTTAATGCAATTCATGGTCTCTGGATAGTAAAACCCTTTGGGTATTCTCCACAGAAAAAATGTGAAGAGCAGAAAATCACAGCTGGATGAGGGCACACTGGTCCTCTTCAGTCTCCCAACAATGAAAATGACATTCTTTACATAAATCAAATGCTCTCAGTTTCATTTACCAAAGTGAGAACATTATTGTTGTGTCTGTCACTTGTGATGTGTGACACTATTACACATTTTGTGTTGCAGCTTTGTGTAGACGAACAGCCTTATCATGTCTGCTGTGTTCAGTCTTTTGGAAACTAACAGTTAGTTAAAATGTGTGAAAAATGGAGCCTGCAGGCACGAGGGTGAGGAAATAGTTTCATCTTTGCAAATTGAATAATTCAAAACGTATTGCAGCTGCACTGTATAAACATGTGGAATTATTCTTGCACTAATTCAACATCTTATATTAATTGATACATTGAATCTTAATTGATATAAAATTATTTGGGAGCCTCCAGTGCAGGGGTGGCCAACCAGTCAGAGGTTAAGAGCCACATTTTTTTCTATGTTACTGCAAAGAGCCACATCAAACACACAGTCACTGATACCGCTTGTTTCCGTTTTTTGTTTTCTGGAGACAAGATTTCAACCACGTCACTGATGCGTTTTTGTGGCATTGGGATATATATTTTTTAAATCCTCTGGAGCAGAGAGAGGAGCTGTGGATTATTGGTATTGATTAATGCATCAGTGTTTCTTAGGGTCAAAAACACTAAACTCACAACTTAAAATGAAAACGTTTAGTTTATTTAATAAAAGAGCACATGTTCAATGTGAAAAGTGACAGTAGTTATAGATTATTTGCAATTTGGTGCTATATATATATTTAAAAATAAAATTATATATATATATTTTTTAAAACACCTTGAATATCAGGGGGGGAGGCGGGGCTCCATTGGCGGGGCGCAGCGCCCCTCCAAGACAATGGTAGGGGAAACACTGGATAATGTTTAATCAACGATAGGTTTCCCCCCCCTCAAAGGTGATTGGTTCACTGCATCGCAGGTATTATTGTGATTGGCTCTTGGGCCACATCAAAATGATACGCGCTGTCATCCTCTCATACTGACACCACACATACATAACATGGGACGAAAGTAACGGAGCGATTTTATCCGAGCCTAAACAACTTTGACCGGCCAAATTACGTCAGAATGATCAGCATTCAATACTTAACAGACCTACTAAATATCAGGTTTAACTGTCAGGAGTAGTGTTGTCACGATCCCAACATTTTGGTTTCGATACCAAGTCAAGAATTGCGATTCCGATTCTTTTTCGATACTTTTCTTAAAAAAAGGGAAACTTAATTATTGTAATACGTAATTATTGTGCTTTATTTCACACCAGAACCATAACCATAACACAACCTTTTAAACAATGAGAACAATAAATAAAATAAATGACAAGAATTCGTATTAAATCAAATTAATAAATGTCTTACAGACAGGCCTCGTGGTGTCCGTAGGCTTGCCCTCACTGTCAGAGATATAGCTCAAATACTTCCAAATTTCGCTTCTGGCGTCTTTTTTGTCAACAAGCCGAGGCGCAGCGGCAGTTGCACTCCCACTTGCAACCATGCTTCTCGTTTTCTCACATGCTCTGGCAGGTAGCGCGTGCAGGAGAGAGGGGAGGCACTTAGAGCGTGCTTGAGAGGGGAGGGACTTAGAGCGTGCTTGAGAGGGGCGGGACTGCAGGCACGGCTGCAGTGCAGGGAGTGGAAGCAGAGCGTTGAACACACACGGCTCTTATTAAAACGGCGCTTTCTCACCGGAGTACTTTCCCCCGTCATTCTTAAAGTACCGATACTAATGAAACGGAGGAATCGTAACGTTTTTAACGGCAGGGTATCGCGGTACCTTTCAAGTATCGGTACACCGTGCAACACTAGTCAGGAGTCAGTGTCTCTCCCCCAAATTCACACATATAAAATTCGATATGAACTGAAGAGCCGCATGAAACTAGGCAAAGAGCCGCATGCGGCTCGAGAGCCGCGGGTTGGCCACCCCTGCTCCAGTGCATGCAGAGTGCACTTGAGGAAATTCAATTATTTTACATTGAGGCTTGAATGGAGTTTCGTACAGATGACAGAATACTGACAAGAAAGGAATCTGTTTTACAAAGTAAGACATCATATCTGTTAGCAACTTGTAATAACAGTACTTCATTAAGATTTCACTCACCCTCAAACTTGACCTTGAGAATGTAGTCCCTGTAGAATTTCCTGCCATTGCCAGGTTTGAGAGGCTCACACACCTTGGTGGAATTGGGGCACAAGGCCTGCCTCATGTTATGTAAGGCAGCAGCCATTGCATAGACAGCATTCACTACGAACATGATCTTGGACTCTGGCTGAAACGGTATCTCGTTGAGTGAGTGCTTCCCACAGCCCAGGTCATGGAGGCTGCATTGGAACTGGTTTTCCCAAAACTCTCTGAACCAGGGATTCCTGGTGTTGTTGTACGGGTGCAGGGCAGTGAAGTAGTTATTGAACTGGGGGATGCCATAGGAAGCCAGCTCGATGGTGAACGCCCCGTCGGCTACAGCCTCACTGCCCCTCACCACACTCTCCTGCGCCCCCCAGCCATCACTGGCCACCCAGGTGAAGCTGACGTTCATGCGGTTGGCGGCCACCAGGAGCTCACGGGCGTCCTCGCTGCGCGTGAAAAGGATGACCACCTTGGCGTTGGACTTCTGCTGCAGGGAGCGGATCACGTTCTCGTAGCTCCAGCGGCTCATGGAGCGGCTCACCTTGGCCGACGTGGCAATGCAGATCTGGCGGGCACGAGCCTCCTGCTGGAAGGCGTCAATACCGGTCTCACCATAGTCACCTTCCGATGCCACTGTGGATACATAGGTCCAGTTGAAGTAACGCAGGATCTCTGCCATGGCCTTGGCCTGGTAGAAGTCAGGGGGCACGGTTCGGGCAAAGAAGTCATAGCGGGACTTGTCGCTGAGCTTGGCACTGGTGGAGGCGTAGCTGATCTGAGGGATTTGGAAGAGGCGCAGCAGGTTGGCCACCTGGAATGAAGGAAGGACATAATGATTATGTTTGGTTCTTAAATCAGGCTTCAAACAATACTTTATTAAGTACGTATGAACATGCAGACTGTTATGAGATTGTCATTGAGATTTTTCTAATTAACACTCACAATACTCATAACACTTTATAGAAAACATACCCCTGCCAAGTGGGGCCATATTTCTAATTGCTCAATATCCCCAAAAAACAAACAATAAAATGTTTCCCCTGCAGATGCAATTAGCTCACCCCAGTCTCTAATTGTTTCACTGGATCCCTGCTGGGTCTTTCACAACTCTAACTCTCCTGCTGACTGAGGGATACGTTTCTGCATTTAACAACTATTGGGATTGACAGTGTAGCATTTTTTTTTTTTTTTATTGCTGTAAACAATTGCAAGTTATTGCTCTGCTGTGGAGAAGAGAGAAGAGTACACAGGGAGAGACAGAGAGGGGTTGAGGGCAGGGATTGGGAAACGAAAGGGCAGCAAGTATCAAAGAGTCTTGAAACAAAGTTTTCTGTGTAAAAGGTTTTGTCAGTGTTGTGACACTGCGCTCAGTGTGCAGAAGCAGCTCCTGCCGAGCTTTTGCTTCAGGCCTTTCTGTGGAAGCCTAAGGGGAGCCGGTCTGATCAGTCAAAATCTGGTTGAGTTTAATGCCGGCTCTCACACCAGCCCCCTAAGTCATGGCACAACATCTTGAATGCCAATGAATCATTCCTGAGAAAGTCAAAGAGGAAACTCATATATAAATTCCTTCCCGCTGAATTTATTTCATCAGTCCAATATCGAATTACTACATTGTGGGGCAGGACTTCTGTGAAGCAATTTAATACAAATTAAAAGACACTCACCATGTATAAGTATAAATTAGATGTTCAGTATGATGTGGCCCGTATTTGGCTATTTAAATAGGTTCTTTTGGCAGCCAGGATGAAAATTGCAGAGCTGTCAAAACAATTACTGAAGTACTTAACTTAAGAAGGGAATAGCAAATATATTACAAATACAGACCAAATGTGCTAGGAGAAAATAAAGGTGGAGTAGAACTGAATAAACAGGCTCTTCTTGATCAGTATGTGTCCTCGCTCAAAGAGAGGGCAGTACACTGAGACGTCACAACAAATCTACTGTGATGTGCCTCAATGGATATTAATCATAGGACCTTTGTTATTCTGCAGGATCAGAGAGATGTATATTCAATGAGCCAATTGCAGTGATTTCAAGACCACTAGATTTATTGGAATTAATGAGAAAACATTTCTCAGGAAAATGAGATGCAACAGCACAATCAGGAGTGACTGGACTTGATTTTTCACCAGCATTGCGTTTGGGCAACTGAAGACAAAAGTTTAAAATCATGAGAGTGAGCATTTCATATCAGATCAAAGGCTGCTCTAACCTGAGATTGTTCTGGTGATCTTGAGGATCAAATTATTCAGACAGGCTAATAATAACATTTTTACATAAAATGGTGTCCCTTCTTAAACCGCCTTGACAGCCTTTCTGGCCATGTGGTGAGACAGCTGGCGAGCGTGCGCTCATCTCTCTTAAGGAAAATGAAAAACCTCACGCCCAAATCTATATTAAAAAAGTTCCTAAACCAATTCCTACATCTCACAAGGGTTTTCATAAAAATTCCCTCCTAATCAAAAACGTTCCCTAACAAAAAATTGTGTTGTTTAATTTCCTGGCTTTATTGGATTTAAGTTGTGAGTTGCTTTCAAGCCTCACAAGTGTGTCACATACAGTAGCAAAGCATTCAACAACTTCTGCTTTAATTGCAGTCCACACAAGGACTCCTGCATGATGGTGCACCATGAGTTCTTTCCATACATAAAAACACCTGCTAATCGAAGACACTATATCAGAAGGAAGGATTGGAATATGATTAATTGTATTGACTAAAAGTTGATCAAATCCAGACAGAAAACCTACTCAAAATGTAATTTCTCCAATCTTCATGCACTAAATAGGAATTCCTGAGTTCTTCTTGTAAACATGTTTTCTTTGATCTCTTAGGCAAACTTCAGCATGTGTTCAGAGAATAAAAAGCAGGATTTTTGAAGAGCAGTTATCACTTCAAACAGTTTTTTGATAAACTTGAATCACTTCAAACCATTCATAAGAAATACCTTTCTGTGTTACCAATAACATTTATTTTTCATGAGCATTTACGAGTGAAATATGTCTGCGATGTAATGGATCATTTAAATCCTGGTGTTACTCCTTGAGTGGGTATAACTTCTTGGAGTTACTGTGGTAGAATATTTGTGTTCACATTAAGGAGTGTGGACACATTCTGTTTTTTTTTGGTATGTTGAAATACAAAGACAAGTCAGAGAAGCTGAGCCGGCTCCTGAAGGGAACGTACAGGAGGTTCTGCAGGGATTTGAAACCAGGCCAGTAAGACTGCACTCAGTTCTTAAGATGAAGCTCTTAACCATCTCTGAGCTTTGAGTCTTCATAGATAAAGAAAGCACAGAACCCACGTAAGTGCATTAACATATCAACAGATTCACGTGTAAATTGAGGTACGCATTAAACATTTAAAGCAGAAGGACCAGACAAAGGGGATTGCCAGGCATAGTTGTGTTAATGTGATCATTTTCTTCACACAGGTATAAAACGAAAAAAATAAATGTCAATGTTTCTGTAATTTGGCTCTGCTTGCGCTTGTGAATGAGTAATTTCACTGCAGCGTATTAAGGGAGCTGAATGCCAGTTTAGTAATCCACTTACATGTGGTTTATGGAGGTTATAAAGCACCGTGCCAGACCTGTCACCAATACAAAGGGCTTATTGGAAATCATTATATAGATATTCACATGGCTTATATGAAAAGCCAAGACCCTTCCACCTGCCAGGGCCTATGACTGACACATGTGTAGAGACCATAGTATTTGCAAAGAAAAACAGATAGTATTGAAAAGTTATAGTATTTTAGAGCAATATATCTTTAATAGATATTTTGGTGTCATGGGGCGAAGCCTGCGAGCTAGTTCAGGCAGTCAACTTGAGCACTTATGCTGCATTCATACACAACGCCCCTTGCCACTCTACAACCAACCAAACACAGTCTCCTTAATATGCCGCTCTATTTAACCTGCCAGATAGCTCTCTATGCTTTGCTTGCTGCTGCTATCGCTGCTGCTACTTCCACGTCGCTGCTGCTTGCCTGCCCTACCACCCCAGCTTCCACCTGTAGGCTCAGGGGTTAGTTATTTAATCATCACTCATCGTGCTATGTATATCTATGGAGTGATGAGGCCGAGCCTAGACGCCAAACTCAACTAAATGCTGCTTCTAATAAACATGTTAAAGAAACACGTGAGTTGTCTGACTGAACTGGAGCATTTTGTGGTGAGGGATAGACAGTAACCACGTTCCTCTTTTCCACCACTTAATATTATTATACATGCACTTGTTTTGTGATGCACCTCAACCTCAGGCCCACCTGCTTACTAGTTAGAACTGCACAAGGATCCTCATTCAGAATCTCAACTGTAACAGGTTCACAAGAGATACAAGAGTCCTGGAGCTAGAGATAAACGAGGACAAGAGGAGTAGACAGAAGAGCTTGAGGACTAAGTTACATGACACCAGACAAGCTGTGCCAAAAGGGAGGGAGATGCGTAGTGCTTTAAGGGTTTGTGTGTCAAGTTGACGTCCTGCGGACATTATCCTTCAGCGATTTGGGCTTGGAGGGGGTTGTGTCTTCCTGCCTATAGCTGCAAGTTTTAAGGAGGCTGTGAGAATGTGTTTCTATATTTGTGAGCCTCCCTCCATTGAAAATAACATATTATTACATATTAAAAATATATGTTTTTCAATTTCTAACAATTTAAAAACTGATTTTATTGAATTATCTTAATGGCGTTTTGTATTTCATTCCCATTGCTTCATCATGCATCTTTGCTTCTGCTGTACAGTAAATGTATGCAATTATGCATATGTGTACACTGGAGATTAAAGAGGTAAACAGTCTAGAATACATGTATTGTATTTAACTTAGTCATTATGTTTTACAATATTAGTACATAAGGCAATTAGAGTTTTTTTTAAATGCATGTCCTTTAATAATAATTCCACTTTACAGAAGTAACCTGTAACATATTGTGTGCTATTAATGTTTGCAGTACAAGAAGGAACCAAAAGGCATTACTTAATTGTATTCAGACCAAATAGTACACGAGGAGGGAAACAAATTAAGCATAAGAGGTTTCTGAACAATTTTGTTGAATTCATCACCAAGTCTAAACTGCTGGTATCTAATAAGTAGTTACCATTAGCTGCACAGCATGGCTTACAATCCCACCCATTCATCTAAAGGGATCATCCTACATCAGACTGCATCTTATTTAATTACGAAAATTAAGAAGTGCACTTTTGTGGCTTTGCACTACAGGGTCGGGTACTGAGAAGATTACTGTGAGGGTGGTTTCATTTCAAGCAATGAGAGCAAACAGGACCCGGTAGCTGCATTTGACACAGAGACACGAGTAACAGGATGTTCTTTTCAGCTGTCGTATACTGTTTTTACACAGATACCCCTGAGGCACCAGCCAACACCATGTGCTAGAATAATTCTGCTGCCCATGTGAAATGTCAAAATACAGTGGTATAACACATAAAGATAAAAGCTATTTATACAGCCTAAAGTCTTCCATAAAAAAACTCCAAGAATGAAAGAAAGAAAGACAGAAAGTGAGAAGAGGCACAGTTGGGGCAATAGTCAAATGACAGAGCTAGAGGTATACAGGTATAAAGAAAATAAGAGAATCGTGGTCTAGGAAATATCAGGCCTACTTTGTAGAAATGTCATGATTTTTTTCAACATGAAAAGCCCATCTGCTCTTCCCAGAAGACTGTCTCAGTGTGCTTCTACAGCAATAACACCGTGTTCCCAGAGCAGCAGTCCTTATCTCACTCAGTATCACACATACACAGCCCACTGCAGTTCCCCCGAAACACACATTCAAACACATAGTATACATGCAGCACAGTCAGTCCATGCATATAGTGTAGTATGCTGTGGATCATTATTAGTTTATTTCTTATGATTTAGTTGCTTGGCAACGGTTTTAACGGGGTGGAAATACGAACTGTTGGATACCTAGAGTAAGGATGCTTTTTGATCAAGGCCTGCCCCCTCATCCTGCTGGAGAATATGAATCTCCTTTATGCTGGAGTCCTCTTTCAAAGCCTTCAGCCCATGGAACCATTCAGACCACACCACACGTTAAGCTATGGCTGTACATCCTTTCATTTACAATGTCAGTTACTCAGCTTTGACGTCCACCTGCATTCATATCATTCATTTTCTCTGCTGCTCAGTATACATTATCATCTCTTATCAGTTCCCTTCTGTCGTACAAACACCACAGACTCGATAGGAAGCAGCAGGAAACATGTTACATTTATTTAGTTAACAACCTGTTTTTGATCAACTAAAAATCTAAAAACCTGACAACCCAAATTGGGGCTCAGCGTTCTCTCCCCCATGCTGTCACTCATATCTAATAACTGTGCGATGGTCATGCTATGTATTTGATCTGCACAAATAGTGGGCTCTGCCAAACCACTGAATAATCCAATCACATGTGAATTATTTACGATTTCAGGAACACGTTCTTTACTTTTTATCCATGAATAATGCATTTTCACTGCATGGCTTTACTGATATGTTTCATCATTGTTGTTCTCTCTGGCATGAATTCTGTCATGTGTGTATCCATGTTTAAATCCTTTGTATGACTCATATGTGCTTCAGAAATTGGCACTGTCTACCCGCAGATGAAGACAATTCTATAAATAGGATTGTTTGTGGGGGATAAAAGATGAGATTCTTGATCCGTCTGAAAAAGCCCATACATTTACGTTATTATTCCGCTCACACAGCTTAGTCTGCAAATGTCAAGCAACTGTGTTCATATCAGAATCAATCTTTTTACTTTCCAGCATGCATCCTTGCGAGTGTGTCTTCTCTTGTCTAATTTGTCACTGAATTTGACTCCATCTCAGAAAGTACGCAAAAACAATCCAATTCATTCAAAAGGTACCTTTAAACAATACTAACTTTCATACAAATACCCTGGAATAAGGCAGGTGTTCATCTCAGACAGATTGATGTGTGCTGCTCTGAAAGATCAGAGTAGTATTGTTTAATTAGACGGGCTCCAGAAATGTCCTCTATCTGTGTATCATGACTGAGAATTGTTCTTTTGTGAGCAGTTGAGTGTTTGACATTCCAGAGGTGTTGTTCCACTAATGCGCCGCGGTGATTATAATGTTTTTCCTCTGGGATGCTCTCCTACAAGTGAGTCATATCCAGCAGCAAAGACTGCCGTCAGGGTAACAAAAGTGGAGTCCTTTCCATGTATTAATGAGAGGCCAGCTCGAGGCTAGATGTTCCTGTACTGTAATTGTGGGAAATATCATATATCATCTCTGATTAACCCACGCCTTTAGGACAAAGAGCAGGGTGATTTTCACTCTAGCTACATCCAGAAAGAATCAGATATTCAATGCAGTCTAACAGTGTTTTGAGGATTGTTTTTTATTAAAGCTTGCTTTCAGTATGCAACAACTCTAGGGTTAACGTGTATCTTGTAGTATCTGCAGCTCTTCACACATGAGGAGAGATGCTGAATGTAATGAACATGTCATTGCTCGGCCCTTACTCTCTTTGCACTGATAACCTGCTGTGTAGAGAGACCGCAGGGAAGATGTTCAAGACCAAACGCTTCAATCACATGAATATTTCTACTCATTCAAACTGTCCAGATTGCATCACAGACCTTCCTGTGACTGTTTAAGAGGCAGGCTTTTATTGTCAAATGGTTTGTGACTCACTCCACCTCCCCCCCCACCCCAGCCCCATGATAATATCTGCCTGTCACTGTGTCAGAGTTTCTGTGAAACATGATCTCTTGTTCGATCCCTCGACATCCTCTGTGTGCAGGCACACCTCTGCCAAATCACCAGACAGTCCAGCAGCAGCCACAGATGGGCAGGACAGGACCTCGCCTGTGAAAGCGTCATTGACTTCGCCTCCACACTTATACTCAATCTGTGCCCATGTAACGCCAGCATGGCTAGGCCTGCCCTGCCGCCAAATCCACCCCCTTATCTGCGATTGTCACACCACAACACCAGCAGCAGAGCAACACGCTCCTTAATTGTGACATTTAGACAGCACTCGCCACCTGTCAGTTCACCATGTTACACCATGTCACCATGGCAATAAGGATCTTTAAAATAACATTGTTAGTTGTCCAGTAACTGCCATGCCATCGGGGTGAAATACTCACGTCTGCAGAAGGGCAAACATGGAAGCCTTTCACACAGCCAGGCAGGCTCACCCAAAGGTCTGACTGGCTATAGATTATGCACAGCGCAGCTAAAGGACAGAAACATTAGGTGGAGATCGTAAAGCAACAACCAGCGGCAGCACAGACATGCCACCAATGCCCCATATGGACATCTCTCTGTAACAGCATTTCTCCAAAACTACATGCAGACAAAGACAAAATATTGATGCAAGGAAATCATTTATTTAAAAGAAAGAAAGTGATTTAAAAAATGAACAGTTCCAGGCACTATGAGTCTATTTGTCTTCAATAATGCGATGCTCACCAACCAGAGCTAACCTTACAACCCAACTGCATTACAATATAGAGGAATGTTCATGGTGAGAAAAGGGAACTGTGTCCTGTGGTGCACTCCTGCTGATGAGGAAGATTCAGTGAGGAGCTGGGGGCAGACCTCAGACCTCAGGCTTGTATAGTACATCCATAAATTACCACAAGACTAGGGCAATCTCTGAGGAGCCTCAGATGCAGAGTTTCAGTAAAATTACAGCTCGTTTCTCAAATCTTTTATTTCCAAACCGTCCTTTTCTCAAGGGATCTTAATATAGGTCCTCAGAATCCCTCCTCTTGTTTCATAGTCTGTCTCTGCGTAATGTATCATTGCACTGTACTGTCATTTTGGCATTGTTGTTTGTCAGTAGGGAGACCAAACCATTTATCTTGGAACGACAGGGCAGAAAACAGAAATGTTTGCAGAGTTCCAGCACAACAAGGGAATATTAAACCTTACATACTGTTAAAAGTAGCATTAAATCATTCAAATAAAATACATTGTTATTGATTTCTTTCCAAACTGCTTTCAACTTAATTCAAAAATATGAACAGGTCTTTAAAGTACCACCTTGAGAAACATTTGTATGGCAGCAGATAAACACTGAAGCAGCCCTGCTTTTCTTTCTGTTGGCATCTGAGTGCTGACATGTCTCCTGCTGTTCACTGTTTTTCTACAAATCATGACTCAAATGTATGGAAAGATGCCTCCACTTCCATTGTCCTGAAGTACCCACTGGGGAAAGCTGCTAACCGCACACTCCCTCTGTCTATGGCTCATCAATTATCTGAAGCTAATTATTATTTCTGGACGGACAGAAGTGTGTTCCTGTCTTCAAACAAGCAGATATCTGACACGAGGCTGCACGTCTCGAGTGAGGTGAACCATACTCTTCAGCCGAGACAGCGAGAGGACGTTCCTCTAGCTGTCAGAGCCAGGACGATGAGTTCAAGATAATGCTTAAAGGCATGTATATTTCTCAGTTTCACGTGACCCACCCATCTCTTTTCACAATAACTTGAAATTACACTGATGTGGCAGCCGTATCACAGCCGAAGATTTGGAGAACCAATTAGCAGGGAATTCATCGCATCAGCGTGAGTGAGCCGAAAGGAGCGCTGCTGCTGAGAGAAATCAGGCCGTCACTAGTCATCCTGTCAGCCTGTCCCGAGCACAACATCTGTAGCACGTCTGCCTCTGACAGGATCACTGCCGAAGTGTGAGTTACCGGGAAAGAGAAAGAGATCTTCTAAATTAGATCAGGCAAGCATATGGGCGTACAGGTAAACAGATCCTCCTCGCGGAACTGATACTCATTAAGTCCCTGTGTTAACATCTCGCTAGGGGTAATTGCACATGGTACTTAAGTCTAAATGGACAGTTATGCTACCATCCATCACAGTCCCTCACATACCCTCTCTCTATTTCAAACCTGTATTAGCAGTTAAATACACGTTTTGTAATTGCCTGACAAAATGTAAGTCCCTTTAAACCAGCTCTTTCAAACAGCACATGAAACTTAATGATTCTACTGCAGATACAATATCTGTCACTCAGTTTGTGTGTTTGAATTACCTGAATGGAGACATCACTGTAGGAGCCTCCTATGACCCCGGAGATAGCCAGAGGGACGTCATCATGGATGGCATAGGAGCCGTCAGGGCATGTGTACTCGCTGTCATCCACTTTGGTGAGGGAGGCCCTGACAAACTCCAGAGACTGCTCCAGAGCGTAGGTGTCTTTAGAGCAAGTGTCCAATATGTGAGCTCCCAGTTTGATTCCAGGCAGGATGCGCTCATCCTTGTTGATTTCATCCAAAGCCAGCAGCATGGCCTCCAATCTCTGGATCCCTCTCTGAGCATTGATCTTCCCACAGTCCTCTGCTCCCTCACCCTTCTGGTGCACAGGGAACAGCCCGCCGATCATCAAATCTCCTTCCAGTGTGATCTCCCTCTTGGTGTCAGTGGTATAACCCACCGCAGGCAAGCCCTGGGGAGCCTGGGCAAACAGAGACACATAGAAGCACAGCAGGCTGAGGCGGGACAGCCAGGGGGGGTCGGGGCACAGGGCGCACCCCCAACACAGGGGATTTCCCAATGACATATCCCTGGGCAAAGCAAGGTCACTGTGCTGCTTGAGGTTCTGGTCAGCGTCTGGTTGGCTTTGATGACGGAGGCTCTGGAGAAAAGAACAGTGAGGCGCAGCAGCACCAGGTCTCACAGCACCGGAGTTTTTATTCTGACAGAGGCCATCTACAGCATCAGCCCCATCCTCTTCGTCCTTCTCCTCCTCCTCCTCCTCAGAGTTTTTTGTAGATTACAGCCTGCAGATCAAACAGAGAGAAATGCCTTTGAGATGGAGTACAATGATCTCTTTGTTTCACACACACACACACACTTGTATCTGCCACTCGTCCCATTGGGTATTTGACATGATCTGCACAAGTGATTCATATTTATATAATTTGATTTGAATGAATAATAGATGTGATATGCAGTACAGAAAAAGTAGACACTATAACGGTTATTATACTAGCGTTAGCCTATCAGCAATATGATCCCTGAGGAGAGAGTTCACCATCGGAGCAAAGTTCACCGAGGGCAATAGAAACATCCTTCAAATGGTTTTCTCATGTTTTCAAGGAGCACACGGTCAAGCCTTCAATATAAGAGGTTTCATTTTTATTTTGAAACCCCTTTTTGTCCTTCTGTTTCATTGTCTGTCCGACCTCCAGTTACTTCTCTTCTGAGGCAGATGATTGTACAACTCTTTTAAAATCACATGTGCACATCCTCCTCTACACCCAAAGTCTGCAGAGATACCAAATCATGTCCTGAAGGATTGTTTGTCAAATCACATTAACTACTCACGCAGTTTTACAAAAACACGATTTATGCACAACAAAAGCGAAATCCACACGCAAATTAAAAGAGATGAAGTACTGAAATCTATTGCAAGCATATTATTCGCTTTTTGCTAACATGTTGAATAACTGTGATTGTATCTAGAGCTACATTAACGTATTCATTTGTCTCATGTGGTAAATCCTTTTTTTCAATGCAAAGTGAGGTGCAACTTCAAAATATTGTGAGCCTCTCTCACTCACAGCTAAAAAAAACACAGATGTGACTCACGCTGAGGCAAACAGCCCATGTTGGGTTTCAGTGTGTAGAGTGGAGCCTCTCTTGTCCTTGGAATATCAAAGCATTTCATATTATTGTTGTGTTTGAATTAAAGTAAATAAAGCAGCTACTAGAGTCTAGGGTCAGCAAAAAATTGATTTTCTGGATATACTGTAGAAGAAAGAAAAAATGAGGCCAATGTCTGAGTTACTGCAAAACACAATTTACCACAGATTGCCAGATACCACACTTTGGGGAGCAGTGAATCTGCTCCGCTGTAATTGCAATCTATAAAATAAATATGTCTATTATCTAAACTATAAACGATTAAAATACCCATATTAATCCAAAATGGCAAAGCTGTTTTTACAAATTCTATTCATTTATGTTTGAAGTCTTTTTTGTCAGAATTGTGATAAATCTAGCATCAATACTGGCAGTCACACGTCCTGATTTAAGTGACACTGCACGCTGATCCAGATCATGCTTGGATTTCAGCAGAAGAGACGCAGGGCTCCTGTTCAGTCCTGGTGTCAGTCCCCACAAATCCCAGTGGCTTAATTAGACAGAGTGTTGAGTGTGGGAGAAGTGTATTGGAGTAAATTATTGAGCCAGAATGATCTGTCTCATATCTACTGTTACAACAAGTCAAGTTAGCCTGACAAGCAGTAATTAACTGTATTAATGAGAGATTATTAAAGCAGAGCAGGCGGATAGTAATGCTCATATTTCATTCTGCTCTTCTCAAAGTACTCGGCTTACCTAATTAATCAATGTAGCAGCTCTCAACAGGAGTCAGACTGCAGAACCTCTCTCTCTCTCTCCTCATCTCATCTCTCTCCTCTCTTCTCTCTCCCTCGTCCTCTCATCGTCTCTCTCTCTCTCTCCTCCATCTCATCTCTCTCCGTCTCCTCTCGTTCTTCTTCTCATCTCTCACGCTCAGTTCTAATCCCTTCTCCTCTCTCTCTCGTCTCTCCAATCTTCTCTCTTCTCTCTTCCTGTTGTTTCCATGGAAACTTGCTATAGGAGATAGGGAGGGTGAAGAGGAAGTGGAAGACAGACAAGACAAGTGGGGCAGTTGACCATGCATGGTGCTAGGTCCTGTGGGAGAACTGGGAAACCTGCACTGTGAACTGAGAATCTCACCATCTTCTCCAGTCACAGCTTCTCTCCCTTTGTATTCTGTCTTTTGAACACATCTCAAAAAGAACAATAACTGAAGGACACAAGCCTCTGTTTCACACCGCTAATGTGTTTTTATGACTGCCTTTAGAGGTGCGTCTGGTGCAAACACTGCGGTCTTTAAGATAGAAATAAGATGTGTTGCATTACACTTGATGAACCATTATGAATGTGGGTACTTATCTCCCACACAAAATAAGTGTGTGGATGTCCTTTTGCTCCCTCAGCAGCATGTCAACAAGTGACAGTCCATTGCAACAGCCTGTACATATAGCAAAGTCATTACTACTTCCCTTACATATAAAGAAAACCGCAGAAAAACGAGGGATTACAATTGTGTACAAGGAACTTTTGATGTTCCTGAGTTGACTCTAGTTGGACAGTGGCAGCGTGGGACACATTGGCGCACAAGCAGCAAAGGCCCAAATGGCAAAATAAACAACAAGTCTGGGCTGTACGCTGACTAAATGTGTTTATCTTTAATATAATTCTGCAGTGGGAAAAAAGCTACCAATAACACTAGTAAAGCACTTAAGCACACAGCCTCCAGAGAGGATGGTGACAAAAGGATTTCTGGCTGACACGTTGTCAGTCCACCCTCCCCCCCCCCCCCCCATTCACCAGGAGACCTTCATCTCACCAGAGCCTTTGTTCACTGCAGTCCAATATCCAGAATTTGAAAGTTGCTGGTGATCTCCATCTGTCCTTTATTTGCTATAATTTTCTTAAGAAAGGTACTTATAAAGCCAACAAATGTTTATTGTAAAGGTTAATCTTTGGATCATTTCTGATATTTTATTAAAAACTCCACTCCACAAAACATGTTTATGCTTACACTATTTTTATATAGATTAACAAACTAAATATAACATCTGCTGATGCTATCTTTACATGTGCTGCACAGAGAGTGGTCATCATGTATGTGCATGAAAGCAAATAAGGTTACCTTCCAAATTGTTGAACAAATCATTAAATATATGTATGAGGCGAACACATCTGTTTATAATTTGCTATGGCTGGCGTGGGTTTTAAAAAGAGAAAACATCAATATTTTTAAGACCATGTTATAGCCTTTGAGAATAACTCTGTTTCTACCTCAAATACTTGATCAGCGCAATGCGTAAACACTGTGTGAAAATGCATAAATGACAGATGCTACTTGCACTATTTACACTTTAGATGAAATATCCCACCCAGGATTCTGTCTACACGTTAACTTCAAAGAAAAACTATGCCTCTCGTTTTTCCTCTCTCCTCCTATGCAGCCTTCTCTCCTTCTCTCTTCACCAGATGGCCTTTTTAATTCAAGAGCATAAAGCCTGCCAGCCTCACACACTTCAAACCAGATTGTGTGAAGGAATGGGAGGAGGGGGTGCGTGCGGGAAAAAAATAATACAAAAACAGATAGCAGATGTGACAGGGCAAGAAGAAGAATAAGAGGAGTGTGGGCAGCACCCAAAAAGAGGGATAAGGGTAGGGTTTGAGAAAGATGCTATACATGCGGATTTCTTTTATGACACTCATTTGCCCCAGGAGTGGAGTGCGGCATTAATATGGTAATATCCCCCCAGGCCAGAGCAAGTGTTGAACAGTGGAGGAGGTCTACAGTATATGCAGCTCTGGGCCTGGGGGGCAGGCTGGAGATCCCTGTGGAATGACTTGGAGGATGGCTGAGAGGAAGCAGAGGTAATGGGAGTCAGGCTTCCCTAAAATCACATTTCCAGCTGACAAAGAGAAGTGTGTGGGGGGAGAAGACTGAAAATGGTCCGCTAATGGGAAAGAAGGCTCAAAAGTGCCCACACACTACACACACATTACTGAGCACAAACAATGCATTAAGCTCAAACCCTGGAAACACCTGTGGCAAATGGCTATGATATTTTGTTATTAAATATTTGATACCTGATTGAATTTGATAAATATTAAAGGACAAGGCTGTTGATACTCTGTGTTATTCACATTTTCATGAAATCCCATGATAAGACAGAAATCAACAATCATCCTATTCCATAAGTCTTTACTGCGTATGCCTGACATTTCTGTATTATAGACCGCCATTTTTACTAAAACTATTCAGCAAGCAATACGATTTCCCTTGGTGACATAGAATTACCATGAACATGGCATTTGTGTATCCTGCAATGATTTTTAGTTGTGTGACCTGTTTTACTTTGATGTCGTTTTTATGTAAAGCACATTGTGTAGAATGTTATTATGTATGAATACAAATAATGTCATTAAAGATGGCTTGACTTGAACATGTGCACCCTCTATTTTTGGCTTATCTCAATACACTGTTCTGATGCAGTAAATATTTACTAGAGAACCAACAAGTGCAAATAATAATGGCTGGAAAAAGTCCCCATCAAGTGCACAATCGAGTCCTTTTTGAGTAATGTTTGATAATACAGCAGTTTCCAAAGGTTATACAAATGACTAAACCTCTTTTTTGCTGCATATATTGTCTGCATATATATATATATATATATGTTTCGCTCTTCCAAGCAGAGAATCCTACAAAGACTTTGGACATTTCATTTTTTGTCATTTTAAGATATGTACTTTTTCTAAGAAACATTTGGAATACCTCCAGCCTTATCCTTAAAAGACATACTTTTCATCTGCATTACACTTTTCGAAACTAGGACATGAAAAAGGAGTGGTGATTAGAATAAAAGCAAAGAAATCCTCACTTTCAAGAGGCTGGACTTGTCAGGAACATTTACAGGAAATGTTACGTGGATTATCTCTGAGAACAACAAGTATAACATGTTATTGAATTAATGATGCAAGAAGGATTGACTGGATCGATATTACGCACTGAAGTTACATCAGTACAAAAATGAACTGTCTCCAAAAAACCAAGCGGCTGACCTTTTCTGATAAGGTTATTTATACAAGTAGCAATTAAAGAGCGAGGAGGTCTTAGAGGTTTGGATATTGGTGAGTAAATCTCATGGCATTTTTGAGAAGCAGCAATTAGGAAGTCAATGTGGCAGTCTGCTGCATCTCTGGACATGATGACTGCCACAAAATCAGTAGAGATTGTCAACATATGGAAAACAAACCATATCATCTTTTATGATATGGTTCCCCCTCTCGCTCCACCTGTAAAGGGGATTCCCTTGCATGTGTTCACCGGTCCCTCTCCTCCCAGGAGCCTCATTCTGCCTCCCTCATCAAACATTCATCCTCCCTCTTTGTCTCTCCGAGATCATTACTGCAGAGCCTATGATTGGCTGAAACACCATGATGGATGTCTGCTGGTTTTCTTTCAGAGGTTTGAATTGAATCCTTACATTACTCATCCTCACACCACACTGTAAAAATAGAGTGACCTGAAACACGAGATCTTTGGGTAAAATCATTCAAAGTGTTATTCCTGGACTCATGACAGTCATCAGTGAGAGGTTTAAAGTTATTGAGATGACAGCTCACATTATGGTTTCAGATTGCATCATTTAGATAAGAAAAATATCAATATCCTAGAGCTGTGAGGATTTCTTAAAGTAGAGGTTTCAATCTCTCTTAAATGAGTTCTTGCCTTTGCCAAATGAAAGTTAGAGTGAGTCGTGATGTGTTTCATTGAAAAACACCACGCACGATTACACAGTGCTATTTCCACCTTTATTTCAGAGAGCCTTTCGAATTGCCTTTTAAAATATTACCCTTTTTTATTTACCTATCCACTATCAATAAAAACAAAGTTGTGAACTTGTGACTGCACTTCTGTTGATGGATTGAGAGGATTTTGCAAACAAAAAAGTGTGGGTGCCTAAGGAAATCCAAAGTGTTTCTCTAAAACAATGAATAATGTATTCAATTCTTAAAAAACAATTAAGTCACTTAGCTGATTATCTTTATCACAACTGTGGGGGTGTACACTAGGTGGGATATATAGGTGTTTTCTTAATCATATATTAAACAGTAACTCTTGAGGAAATAAAAGATAAAGATAAAATCCCACAGCAAGGACCTCCTTTCACAAAGAATGCCGATTAAAAAAAATGAAGAGCTTAAGGGTTTTCCCACTGGGAGTCACTTAAGGGGTCAGGAGAAAAGTATTTTCCGGCCCCAGGCTCAGGCCAGATCCCCCTAGAGAAATAACTCCAATGTATCTGCTCACATCATATAGACACCAAGGGGTTACTGAAGATATAGCTTTTATATTAAAGGGGCAACATAGGACATTCAGGGCATATCTATGATTAAGAGTCTGGGCTGGGATGGCCTGTACAAAGCTCTCAGCGTGGACACGGCTAGCAGCGATGGTGCTTCAAACGTTAGTGCTGCATTCACACTATGAGTGATCAAGACTGAGGCTACAAGTCTTTCAATGAAAGGGGAGACTGAAGTTACAAACTGACGCCGTCTCATGTAACATGACACACTAAATCAAAGTTGGGCTGGACTTTCTCAGCTCTCTCATAACAAAGCAAAGAGTCAACCAATTATATGCTTTTATTTTCACCATCTTCAGCCCCTTCTCTCTCCCCACACCCGTTCCTGTAAAGAAATGGAAGAAAAACATAGTGCTACTGCTAACAATATAACTTCTTTAAAGAGTGCTTAAGAGACAATTTGGCGGTGACCTGGTGACACTAGCTGGCCATGTCTGCTTTTGCTGGTGTGAACATAGCAAAACAGTGCTAACAATGGCAACAGTGCTGACAGAGCTGGCCGTGTTAACCTAACAGGAGGCCTTGTTAAATCAATGCTAGTTCAAAAAGAATAGCACTAACTTTAACAAACAGTACTCTTTGTAATACAGTTAAGCTGCGACCCCGTTTGATGATTCAAGAAACGTTGAGCTCAAGAGCTTTGGCAGGTCAGAATTATATATATATATATATGATAACAAAGCACTTATATACTAATAAAGGACTGGCTTATTTAAAGCCAGTTGAGTAGCACTTGAAATGTTTTTGCTCTATGAAACCTGATGTACTTATATGATTCTGTTTTCTTCAAGTTTGTATTTTGTTGGTCGAATGCACTTATTGTAAGTCGCTTTGGATAAAAGCGTCAGCTAAATGCAACGTAATGTAATACCAGGTATTTGGCTCACAAAAGAGAAATCTGTGCCATAAAGTTCTAAACTAAGAGCACATTTCTCTGGAAAGTTTGTACCATCGTTTTGAATATGGATATTTCTTGGACAGAGGGGGAAGCCACACATCAGTGGTTGTGCCAAAGATAGGAAACATGCCTTGTTCTGGTCCTGAGATCTTTGATTAACAGCTCTTTGTTGATCAATTCTCACAATTCAAGTTATTGATAGAGCTGAGTTGATAGAACATACACAACAAATGTAAAATAGGAATGAGTCATTGGCAGTCGGTGCAGCAGAGTCATACGCACATCATTCATTCATTGTAAGATATGTTATGCTTTCAGTTGAGTAAGTCCATGCTGAAATGCTTTTACTTGAGTAGGAATGTGTGATTTAAACACATTTGATTTATTTTTGATCAGTACCATCTTCTGTGAAAAGTCAGCAGACTTTTTAAACTCACTAAATGCTCATGTTTTATGAAATGGGCAAAGGGCTATAAGAGTTATCAATAATGTTGGATATCTTGAACACACTAATGTATTATTTTTGAAGTCACACATATTGAAGTTCATTGATCTGGTTACATTTAAAACGGCACAAATCATGTACAGAGCCAGACATAATCTACTTCCTAGGCAGTTAAAAACATTGTTCGTAGACAGAGGGTGGGTATCATTTGAGAGGAAATCTACATTTTAAACAACTCAAGGTCAGAACAACTCTGAGAAGTATGAGTATAACAATCTGTGGGGTGATTTTATGGAATGGTTTGGAGCAGGAGTTCAAACAAAGCACAAGCATAATTCAGTTTAAAAGGATGTACAGAAACACTTTTTTGGAAAACTATGAGAATGAAGAAAGGTGATTGAAGATGAGAAATGATTGTATATGTATGTATAAATGTAAATGTATGTAGGAATAACTTGCATAATGATTTAAAGGACAATCATTGATCAAGTAAGGGGTGGGAATGAATAAGCATTTGCTTCCTCCTACTCCCTTTCGGACACATATGATTTATTATTATTATTAATATGAAGACTTTTTTTGTTGAATATATAAATATTACCATGAATGTGGATAAATACTGTATTTTAACAATACGGTATTCTGTTTTTCACATTTGTTATTTTTATTTTTTTAATCTGTTGATTGAATTGAAATGTACACTCTGAACATTCTAGTTCTCTTTTATTTTGTATTTTTCTTTATCCCTTTACCTTTGTCTTTTTCACAGCCAAACAACTGTCTCTTGTTGACACTAAAGTAAAGATGTACCACATCCGATAAGCTCACAAAATACAAAGCAGTAAATAAACAGCTACATTGACAGTGACAGTGACAGAGGGACTTTAAATACTCTATTAAACAGATGTCAAGAGTCTCAGGTGAACTGTAGAGACCGGGCTCTGTGTGATATGTTACTGGCAGACATCCAGATGTAACCACACCTGCACATGTCTTAGGAAGCACAAGACCATAAGGAAGAGACAGCTATTAAGCTGTCCTCTTTGATAGGACCAGAGTGATGCATCGGGCAGCTGGTTGCTAATACAGTCCATATTAAGCACATTTCCAAACTCAATGGTTAGTTGGTCGTTTCTCTTTGAAGTTAATGAGTATTTATTTTGCTTTGTTAGTTCCAAAACTCTTCCAGCACCCAGAGTAATTAACAGGAATCCCCGTCCGCATGTTACACAGCACTGAGCACTCTTAGCATCAAGTGAGTAACAGGTGAGAAAGACTGCAATCAGGACTGAGCTGTAGCTTGTTACTTGTTTTGTTTCTGGCTTCAGATGATTGCAGTGGAGCTCAGTCTTCTTCAGTCAGCCATGACCTGAATAATTTACTGTAATCAACATCTTCAGCTGTGAGCTCCGGGCTCAAACATCATTTCAGATTCAAAGTCGTATAGAAGGAGGATTTACAATGCTGACATATTCTATAGTGTAAGGAAAATAACATAAATGCATGTATAATGTTTATTTAAACACTTTCTTTCTGTGTGACTCTGTGTGGTGGGGGAACTGCATTATGAGGGTTTTTTATTGTGTTTTTATCTGCTGAACATGCAGAACAGATTCCCCTGGGACTGGAGGAAGCATCGACAGTGCATTCTGCTTCCCTTAATGACTTTGTCCAGGATTAGCGACACAGCCTGTACATATTTGCGCCTTAGGGTGTTCCTTTATATTCCTAGTGTGTTTAAAAATCTATTTTATTTTAAACTCCTGATGACACAATAAATAACGTATAACACAGGATCACTCCATCTATAGGCACACAGGCGATATCTCCCTGTTCCTGTGTTAACGTGCAACAGCATAATGTTAATCTGTATGTATATGTATCTAGATTATTCTCTAGTTCAAAGAGGAAAAAAATACAAAAATAATAGATTTTCATACATTTTCAGCATCGTCAAATTAAGAAATGACCCCGAACAATAGAAATCAAACAACAAGATAATCATCCTCTTCTCTCTGGCACCCTGTAGCAGCAAACCAATTCTTAAAGTTGCTTGGCTTTTAATTCGGCTTTCTTGGCAATCTTTAGCACTTTTTTTTTTTTTATCAAACAAGGAGATTTGCCAAATGAGCGACATCGGAGATCTGTTGTTTGTTGTGTGCAGGCTCGCACATGTGGATGATTTTTGCAGTGAAGAGACATTGCTGTATGCAAAGATGATGTATAATGTGCTTATTATATGGTGAACCCTTTCAAAAGTGTCAATTACAACACTTATCGCATTGACAGGAAATTACACATCACACACTAATGTATTTCTCCATCCCCTTTACTTCAAGATGACACAATATATTTTAGAGACTATAAAGATAAAAGGTGATCTCATTTCCTCAAACCTGAATACACTACATTTCATTATCTAGAAACCAGCTCGTAGAAGTTCACAAAAATGCACCTATACGTCGTTAAAAGCATAACACTCTCGAGACCAAACTCAACATCTCTTACCTGAACAGGGTTCTTCAGTTTCCAGCGCTGCCGTGGGAGGAATGGACAATGAAAACCCAACGCATATCCTGTTGAGGTGTTAAACCCGAAACCCGCGTGGATGTGAACAGTGGAGATGAATGAATGAATGAAGGGTGTAGCTGCCTGAAGTTTGAACCGCGTGCAGCTGAGCCGAGTGTTAGGAACTGTCCGCGGTGCTGAGCAGAAGAAAAAAACACACAAACCACAAAGACGAGTGTATCCGGATACCTGGAGGTCTGATCCTGCGTTTAAAAGTCACATTTCCTAATCAAATGTAACTCACACCCACTTAATGGAGAGAAAAAAATGCGTTTCACTTTCTTGAGCATCAACTGTGAATACATGAAAAGATCTGCGAGACAGTGTCGGTTTGAAGGGAATTCTAGGAAAAGTCTAATCAATTCTACCTGTTACGCGAGCAGGCTGTGCCAAATCTTCAGTAACTGGCACGAGTATTGTCAAAAATGATCTAGCTGCAGATGAGCCAGAAACCTGTGAGAGCCTCAACTCTCAGAAGCTTTGAACACCTGAACAAAGGCGAATTTGCTCTCAGCAAAAATAGTCCTGAGTCTCTCTCCTCGCAAACGTGCATTATATAATTCAGATCCAAACAGAAATAAATCTCTCAGCCGCTTTGTTCTTGTTTGTAAGATGTTGGATCGGATGTGGAGACGCTTTAAGAGTCGCTCCCTATTTGTTCAAGCAGTCAGGGGGGGGGGGGGGGGGGGGGGGTGGGTATACTGTATTAAAATAACGATTCTTAGGAGACCGATCATCTTCAGCGTCGGTAATCTTATTTGGGATCCGCAAACAAGTTGTGACACGGCGCGGGAGAGTGTGAGGTCAGTCCCAGATGGCACAGCAATGCGCGCGGGGGCTTTAAGAGGGGAAGCTGCGACCCTTTCCCTCTGAAAGCAGCTTCAGACACGCATTGGTCGAGCATCTGAATTTTAATGTTCAGACTTCTCCCCCTATCCCTTTCGACGTGCAATGTAATGAGATTAATAATTAACATCATGGGAAGGCAATAATCTCCGTGCCCTCAAAGCTGCATGACATCCCTGTGGGTTTCACAATTAATTAAATCAGTTTTTGACCCAGTGTGTCATCGCAAGTCTCTTCTAGCCTGATTTTCATTGTTGCCTTTGGATAAAGGTTGTGATGGCGGAATTAAAACTGAAAGTGCAACAGACATGTGGTGAGGGCATCTGTCCCTGCAGACTGATCACACCTCTCGGCTGTACGGATACCAATCTCATACTCTAATCACTAAAGTCCCCCAGAGACTGTTAGGTGACATATTATACAACTTGTTTTCTCCATTTTAGAATAAACATTTAAGGCACCATGTAAGTACATTTTCTTACAGATTGTTCTGAGATGCTTGATTTCTGAATTGGACGCATGCAATAACGAAGCAGCGTAAAGATGGTGGGTCAAATTAGGAGTATGAAATAGTGTCTTAATAAGCTGCTCTACACCATACAACAGCTTTACTGCTTATTGGCATAGATTGTATCAACAAAAACCTATTATTTTGATTTGGCATCTTATTGGTTTTGTTCTCCAACACAATAGCCCTACCAATATTATATTTTTAAGTAACATACATATATTTTAGGGGTTTAAAATAATAGGATACAATAAGGCAATGGTTTATAATTTCATTTTTCTAAATAAGAATATAACAAACATGATATACTGTGTTGGACATATTAAATGAGTCTTGTTTTCTTAATGCACACAATGTACAACAATATCAGTTTTCTTTTTTAAATTATTATTACTGCCGATTTTGATTCCATATTGGATTCCATTGCATTGCAATGTAAATACCGTTATATTTTACTATATTTTTTACTATTTAAATATTTTTCTAGTTCTCTACCTGTGTTTTTAATTCTTGTTTTACTTTTATGACACCAAGTCAAATTCCTCGCACGTGTAAACCTACTTGGTAATAAACCTGTTTCTGATTCTGAAACTAGGACAGAAAAAAGAGCTCAAACACATTTTACATTTCAGTACAATATGATGTATGTGTAATAAGCCAATACCCACCATTATGATTAATGGCCTTTGCCAGAGCAGGAAGGATGTTTTTCTCTCTCTGGCTGATGGTGCTGGATTTCAATGAAAACATTTCAACTTATAGGTCATGATGCTCATTAACTGGCTAAAGAACGCGTGTGCCCATCAAACATCAATAGTCTGTTGGAGGCTATTCTTTAACAGCTGATTAAATAAGCTGCGACACAAATGCCAGACGTCTCATTTAAACGCTGCTCCTGGGTGACAGAACTCAGAAACAATGAGATATTGTAATCATCTTTTTAAGAGTGTTCCCCTAAAGGAACCCGCATGCCACTCAAGAAAATATAAGAACAGCTTCGCTTAACAACTTGCACTGAAAGATGAAAAATGCCATTATTGGCTTATTCTGAAACATTTCTCCTTTATTCAGCTTTTGAATTCCACTTTGAAAAAAGCAGTTGCAAGAGGCAATCATCATACATTGAAAGTTAGAGTTTAATAAGTGATCGGGCTGTAACTTCTAAACAACAATGAGTCACCCACACCATTTGTTAGAGAGCTTCATCTCAGTTGGGATACAGAGAAATTCAATTGGTAAGAATTGTCTTCGGAGCAGATAATGATGTGGCTTTGTAAAAACGTAAAACCTTTTAAGTGTATGTATCTATGCACAATGGATTCCTGTCAATTTTGTATCTGATTTATTTATTACAGACAGAAAGACATCACCATCGCATTACATGACTTCCAATGTCTCAGCACCAACAACCTACAAACAAATCACAACTAGTCCCTGGAAGAGAGTGCATTTTGGCTACAACAGAACTGTAAAGTGGTTCAACAGACCGACTATAGAAGAGAACAATATGTTAAAAGCAATTATCTGAGCATAGGGTGACAATAAAATGTTCTGTACAGTATCCAAAGGGAAAAGTTTGCATCTCTAAATTGCATTTTAAAATCCTAGGCTTGGTGACTTTGAGGCTTCGGTGATGTTATTGGTGTTGATAAAAGTTTGTATGCTTTGGTCTTCAGAATTTCCCCCTGTGTGAAAGATATTCTCCATATTAGGAAAAAAAAGAACACACTGACATAGGTCCATCAGAAATCTGCACATTTTCACCCCACAGTTACTGTATATCAAAACACCAAAAGTGGGTAACCCACCAACAAGTTACGACAAAACTCTTTAGGACAAGACCTTGAAAGTGGGGTACAATATCAACAGTCATACACGGGGAACATTTGCTGTTTGATGATCCAGTTCATCAGCATCCTTCCTTTTATGTTAATAATAAACTCTATTTTCACTTTGTATCTGATCGGGAATAGAGGGGATTCACACCGGATTATGGCCTGAAAGAAAGACAGGGTTAAATGAACTTTGCATTTCATTTGAGACATGTGGGTTTACTTAAAAAGACTTCAACAAATGGGGCTCTCTGTTTTAGTTCATATATAGGATCGAGGATAAAAAGAGAAGAAGAAGAGATTATAATATAACAAAAAGTACAGGCATCAGAAAGAGAATTAAAGGCGCAGAAATATGGCATGTTGGTCATGGCATGAACAGCTTTAGATCCACCAACAAGATTACATGACAGATAACCAGCAAGAACTGAGAAACTCTCTAGCGTTACACGGCATCTTCTCTTATCTCTTCAGCATCCTCGCCATCCCCCAAGGGCTCCTTCTTCTCAGCCACCAGTTCAACTGCTTCTCTCGCTCCATCTTCACCCTCAGGGACCCCCGCCTCTACCTTCTCCTCCCTCTCTCCTCCCACCTCCTGCTCCTCCTGATCCATGTCAAGCTCTTCAAAGGACGAGCCGCTGCCCACAGACTCGTTCGAGCCTCTCTCGCTGTCGTCCCTGTGCTTAATGTCATCATTGGCGTCCATTACGTCCCTCAGAGGCAGGGAAGATACCAGGGAGGCGGCTGTGGAGGCAGCCAGCGACGTCTCTCTGCTGTCCCAGGGCACACCGCTGCTGACTGAACTCACATCACTGTGGGAGTCTGCACCTGCATCAACACGGGAGAGAGACAGAAACAATAGGCTCCGTGAGAGGGCAGAAACAAACTAAAGTGATTGTATGCAAGGAAAACTCAATTAGAGGGCACTACAGGTGTTCTTGTGCTGATTTATTATGAGTTAATATGTTTACTCGTGGGATTCCCCCAGGAGGGATTGTAAAGAAGTTACTGCAACCTTCACAGTTCAGAAGGGAACACTGAAAAACGACAGCGTCACTCAGGGAGCAATGGTGCATTCACATGCTCCAATATCCAGGTGGTGTAGGAGTCCATCTTCCTAGCCTAAAGGGTAATGTGTGAACAACATTGGCACCACAAAAAAAGTTATGCTCAGAGCGTTTGAACAACATCATCTCTATTCCATCTTGAGGGAATGATCACTTGAACTTTCATAATCTTCCACCAAGTTTCATTACATCGTGCCAGAAGTTTCTCCGAACACCTGCTGACAAACAAACATAGAAAGAGGGGGAGGCAATAAAGTGTAGGAGAAAAAAAGAGTAAAATCACAGCGCCCTTTGTTTTTTGAGCCTGCAGTGTGTGAGAAACTGATCAGAAGATCTGGGCTTTCCTGGTGCAGAGGTCATACGTTCAGACATATAAGAGGATGCCATAGAGGGCTTGGTGCTGACCTCAATTTAGAAAAGGTACAGGAAGTAATAAGTGGGCCAGAATGGGGATAACATGCTCCTTTTGTTTAGTGTTGGTCAACAGCAGTTTACATTAACATCAGGATGTGTAATACATTCAAGTTGATCCAAGGGTGTAAAGATGTGTGTGAATGCTTCTTCATTCTTTACCATCCAGCGGGGCAAAAAACAATAGTTTG
Source organism: Gymnodraco acuticeps (assembly GCF_902827175.1). NCBI lineage: Eukaryota > Metazoa > Chordata > Actinopteri > Perciformes > Bathydraconidae > Gymnodraco > Gymnodraco acuticeps. The sequence continues at coordinate 1,780,966 of NW_022990346.1, read as the reverse complement.
CATTTTGAAACTTCTTGGCATCTCAAAGTTAACCAGACCTGTGCCTTTAAGTTAGTTCATTATAATGATATTACACTTACTTCCTCCAGCTTGAAGTGGGTTATTAAAACTCATCAGCAGTCCAAGCAGAACTCAGAGAAACAAGATTATTAACGTAAAAGAGAGAAACGATACTTTATTCATATAAGAAAAAGAGCCATGTGAGTAGTTAGCAGAGGCAGAGCTAACTGAAAAAGTAGTAGCTGCGGCCATCTGCGGCACACAACACATATCTGAAATCATCAGGAACAACTTCCAGTAGCTTAATTGATGGAGATTTCCAGCTTGCTAATGCTTTCAAATTCTAATTGGCCTTTGATCTAGGAAACTCTGTTAGCGAAAAGCCATTCATTATCTCCAACTACTGTTAATGTGAGGTGTTTCTGTGTCAGACAAAAATGTTGTGTTGTGAGTAGAACATTGTTATTGCAGTAAAAGCCAGAAATATGAAAATCTTGACAGGAAGTATGAAATGAATTAGTGTTCGTAAAATAACCAGCACTCTGTGTCACGTAGGTCGAAGTTAAAGACAACTGAAATGAGGAATACAAAGGAAATACATGAGGCTTTGTTTTTTATGCAGAATATGAATCAAGACTTGTAATTGTAAGGGGAACATCACATCACCATCATGACAAATATTACTCAGCGAGACTTCAGAGGATGTTTAGTTAAGACTGTTAAACACCTGGGGCCTCATTTATAAACGGTGCGTACGCTCAAAAGATGGCGTACGCCAGTTTCTACGCAATGTTTGCGATTTATAAAAAACAAACTTGACGGGGAAATGTGCGGTCCTCCACGCAAACTCTGACCCACACTACGCATAAAAACGGGAGAGACGAGAAACTGCGACACCGTTGGCAGAAGGAAGAATGGAGAGAAATATGTGGAAATAATACCATAAATAAAATGTTACCTCTCATTCATCATATATGAAGAATTCATTTTCACAAATTGATTAAAGCCAATCTTAAAATGATTTAACAAACGCATGTTTGAGACTCCTCAGTGCACACAAAAACATAACTTGGAGAAATAAATAAATTCGGAAATGTTATTGATCACCCCTCGATTATGTTCCCTTGTTAAGAAATGTATTGTCATAAATGATGCGGTACGCAGAAGGACAGAATTACTTTAAATTGATGCCGTTTTGCTTTTCTCTAGGTTGTATAGATACGAGCATGGTTTTATATACTATCATTCAGTGGCGGCTGGTGGAAATGATTTTAGGTGGGGCTATTGTAATGGTGAATAAACCACACGGGGAACATTTTGAGAAATGACCCCTTAAATTATGACTTCTGGTGATGTTAGAGATATGAGAAGACTGATCAATACCTCCATAATCTTCAGTGTGGTTAGCTATGAATCTTCCAAAACTTCCAAATACCTTGTCCTGGACATAGTTTCTACAGTAAACTGTGCAACAGTACAGTAGGCCCACACAAACTGCAGAACACCGGTTCTTTGGGAACACTCAAATGATTTAATTCCCATTTAAAATCAGGAGACTAAATATGAACATTATATGCAGACACAGACGTGGTTCAGAAACATAGAAATATTAGAAAACAGACCATTAAGGCAACAAATCTAGTTTGATGGATGCTGTCAAAACTCAACTATATGTGTGTGTGTGTGTGTGTGTGTGTGTGTGTGTGTGTGTGTGTGTGTGTGTGTGTGTGTGTGTGTGTGTGTGTGTGTGTGTGTGTGTGTTTATTTATCACAGGCACATAGTATCTGTCCCCGGTTGTTTGAAGAGCAAGCATGGGAAACAAAAGACAGCGTTTACCTGTTTGCATCCAGCTAGCCACACACACAGTTACAATCACACTCCCTGTAATTGACATAATTAATAGATAGTTTAGCTTCTCACCATCATTTGCCATGGCCCACTGATGTTAACGGTCGTAACTGAAAGGCTGCCTGTCTATGGAGTCAGATTTGGATCAATATTCTAGCGCGTAAAACAAGCTACTCACGAGCGGAAAATGTGCTTTTACACGCGCATAAAATGACCCTCGTGCGCAGATTAAACCCCCGCGAGCGGCTCTGAGACAGCCCTCTTGCTCGCTCGCGGGAGTATCAGCCTCGCGGAGTCTGTCTACGCGCGCGTGAAAAGTTTCTGACACTTTGGGGCGGAGCCACTGGACTTTGATTGACAGCTGCCAGGAAACCCGGAGTTGCCAGGTTTGACAAATGCCTGAACTACCAAGAGCCGAGGAGTGACGGCAGCAAAATCAGTTGGACGAGATTGAATGGTAAAGTTGTCCATAAAAAACTATTATATTCGTAAAGTGTACAGCTAAAATATTATATATATATATATATATATATATATATACATATACATATACATATATATATATATATATATACACATATATATATATACATATATATATATATATATATACATATATATATATATAAATTAATTTTATATATATATATATACATATATATATATAATTAATTTTATATAAAACAATATATTTTTGAGTGGGCTGTATCTGTCGAAAATTGCTAGCTACTGTCTGCTGTACACTCTTAGAAGGGATGTGTCAAAAATGACACAACATGTGTTGAATTTCAACACACCTACAGAGTGTGCTCAGGGCCAACACATGTTGTGTTTATTTATGTGTAAATCATTTTTACACACAAAATGTGTTACATGCCCCTAACACACAATGTGCACATTTTACACATTGTGTGTCATAAATGTGTAACCAAGATGAACACACTCATTTGTTATTTCTGCACATTTTGTGTTATATTTCTTTAACCAGAATTAACATTTGATTGTGTTATATCTGCACATTGTGTGTCAATGACGATTACTGGAAGTACCAGGTGGTGGATATGGTTTTTATTCAAAAAATCGAATGCAAGAATACATTCATTGGACATTTATTTACAAGGATTTCATTCACACAATATGTCATTAAGAAAATAATTGTTAACATTTAAAAATATTAATATTTTTCTAATTCATCAAATTTTGACAGAATAGATAATTCATAAAATCACACCTAAAAACCTTATACCTTGGTTAAAACAAACTTAATCTTCAGCAAACTATTGTTGTAAATGACTTTCAGCTGAGGGAATATAGTGATGAGATTCTTCACAAGGACCACCTTTTCAGTGTTGGATGGATAATTAAGGATAAAAATGAATGACAAGTGAGCTATTTATTTTTTATTTTTCAAAAAGTATACAACAGTTCTAGCATACAAATATTACAGATATCGACAGATACAGCCCACTCAAAAATATGTTGTTTTATATAAAATTAATTTATATATATATATATTAGCTGTACACTTAACGAATATAATAGTTTTTTTATGGACAACTTTACCATTATCTCGTCCAACTGATTTTGCTGCCGTCACTCCTAGGCTCTTGGTAGTTCAGGCATTTATCAAACCTGGCAACTCCGGGTTTCCTGGCAGCTGTCAATCAAAGTCCAGTGGCTCCGCCCCAAAGTGCCAGAAACTTTTCACACGCGCGTAGACAGACTCCGCGAGGCTGATACTCCCGCGAGCGAGCAAGAGGGCTGTCTCTCTCGCGAGCGAGCGTAGAGCCGCTCGCGGGCGCAGAGCCACTCGCGCGCGAGGGTCATTTTATGCGCGTGTAAAAGCACATTTTCCGCTCGTGAGTAGCTTGTTTTACGCGTTAGAATATTGACCCAAATCTGACTCCATACTGTCAAACGTAAACATTCAGCCACGTGACTCGCAAACTCTCGCGAGAGTTTTACACAAGACGGATCCTTTCTAGCCATAACCCTGCACCGGGCGCTGACATTGGCGCCCGGTGATCATCAGATTTGACGACGCTGATTGGCTGAAATTATGTTTCAGAGGCATAGTTTACTAGGGGTGTAACGGTACACGTACCGAAATTATTCGGTACGGGCCCTTCGGTTCGGTACACGTGTGTACCGAAGTGTACAGAACAAATATAACGTTAAACGTAAAAAATTGAGAACGTGAACAACTTTTTGGAAGTAATCTCAGGTGCTGCGTCGCAGCATTCAGAGTAACTGGCTCACATTGGATTCAACGCGTCACAGAGCGAGCAAGTCATTTCATCGGACGAGAGGCATACTATGAGAGCTGGTCAGAGGGACGCGTTCAAATTTAGTCAGTAATTTGAGGAACTGTTGAAATGGCGAACGCAGATAAAGTTGAGCTCGAAAATCCTCCAGCATCATTGAAGTCTCCGGTTTGGGAACATTTTGGTTTCGCAGTTACGTACAAGGATGACGGACAAAGACAGGTGGACCGAACCAAAGCTGTTTGTCGGCATTGTTCAACTGCAATTGGTTACGCGGCTGGCATTACATCAAACTTGCACACTCATTTGAAAAGGCATCACCCGAACGTGAATATCACCAGTACCAAAAGAAAAAAGACTGAAGTGCAAACCCAACTCCCGCTAGCATGTAAGCCTCCACCACTCGCAAAAAGTTCAGACCGAACCAAAGCTATTACAAACGCCAAATATCCTTATGTTGCCATGTTAGCAAAGCGCTACCTGGCTGTACCTGCTACCTCTGTCCCTAGCGAGAGGGTGTTCTCCACAGCAGGAGACATTGTTAGTACCAGCAGATCTGCCCTTTCGGCAAGCAACGTGGACAAGTTCATCTTTCTTTAAAAAAACATGAAAATACAATGACAAGCCTAATGTCAAACTGGCTGCTTAGGTACTAGTATAGTACAGTTCAAATACAGATTATTTAATTTCATCGAAATGCTGCATCTTAATGTTTATTTTATTATATTTTGTATTTATTTGAGTGAATACATTATTCACAGTTTAATAATAATTTAAAAAAACCCAAAAATATTTTATGTTTTGTGCTAATTTTTTCTGCTCTACCGAAAACGTACCGAACCGAGCCGTGACCTAAAAACCGAGTTACGTACCGAACCGAAATGTTTGTGAACCGTTACACCCCTATAGTTTACAGATGGGGGGTTGAGACGCACAGGCTGCAGTGGAGACGCTGCGCACAGATTGACAGCTGGAACACAAACCACCAAATACAAAAAAATAATTCAGATCCAGTCGTCATGACTCCACTCCGGAGGGATCCCCCGATAATTTCTTACAGTTTCTCATCATGGGGGGTCTCCTGTCCCCGACACAAATACACTGACACACTGCCTGAGGAAGGTTATGTGTATTTTTTTTGTCATTAACTTTTTTCGGACCACTTATTTATTTATTTTGCTGACGATCCGACCTCCATGCTGCTACTCTGGTTCAAACTGCATCCACCAAACAATGTGATTTGTCTCCACCTTCCCAAAAGAACAAAAATCTGACTCGGTGTGAAATGTCGTTTTTAGCTGTTCTATCGTCATTTCCTGCGATCTTCTTCATGCAGTCAGTCAAAATGAATATTAATATGGGCCGTTTCTTTGACTACTTATAGGCAAATATGGGCGTTACGTGAACAGTGGCGGAGCTGGGGGGTGGCTGGGAGTGGCCGAGGCCACCCCCAGCTGAATCCTGGCCACCCTATTGGCCACTCCAAACACCCTCACCACGGGGGCCAAACAATTTTAGAACATTAAGAAAAAAATGTTTAGTAACCTTTCATCATTCATTAAGAATTAACATTAATAGAACGTTATATTGATAATGTACTCACTAAACTTACAATTCATTTAACTTATTTTCTTCCAAAAGTTAATTATCCAAAGCCTCTGAACACCCCCCTCTATTTACATGTAATGGTTTGGTCCTGCCTCCAAACGCGGTGCAGTACCGCCGGCACTTTCTAGCAGAGAGTGAGAGCATGTTAGGAGCTGTTAGGACTTTGTTAGTCTCAGCGACTAACAAAGTCAGGCTTTCAAAAGAGAAAAGAAAGGAGAGAAAGAAAAGAGAGAGGGACTAAAGGGCGACAGTATGTCACCCAGTTTTTCAAAGAAAAGGTGGGTGTGGTCTATGAGTGGTGGAAATGTGTCTGTTAGCTACACGTAGTCCATTGTAAATAATAATTGTTATGTTTTTTTTTTTTAGTAAGCTGACATTAAGTACTGTTAATATCTATATACAGGTTTTTAATTTCACTCCTCTTTTAGCTGACATTTAGTAAATGCAGGTACATTTTTAGCAGCTATTCATACTAAATCAGTTGTCCCTCCCCCTGGTGCCAGGACCAACAGATCCATCTCTAGGCTCAGCAGCCCTGTCCCCCCATAAGTGTTATATTTTCACAGCTCAGTGTCAGTAAATATTGTGCAGTTAGTATTGGACTACAAGATAGATACAAGCCTGTACAGGTAGAGTTATTTAAAGCATAAATGAGTCGGTTGGGTTCTGGAGGTGTGGTTACAGCAATTGTGCTTGGTTGGCGTGGCCTGGGCCTGGTGGTGGGGCCCAATGTGATATATTTCCATGGGGCCCAAAATCCCTGGCGTGTATGGCCAGAGGGCAGGACCTATAACACATTTACTACCCAATAGCATTGTGAGGCTGAACAAAAGGACCTTTTTGACTATGTAAATGTAGTCTTTTAAAAAAACAAAAACATTTACTGACTTTTTTAGGATAGCTTCAAGTAATGTTGTAAAATTACAACCGGGGGCCTTACAGGGTTAAGGGCTATTTTGTATTGTTATTTACTTTAAGATGTTTATTCTTAACCAATAATTTAATTTAAAAACTCTTATTTTAATGATGTGTGTGTGTCTCTGTATTCCTGATGATACACTGAGAGAATGAGCTCATAGGGCTGCTGATCACCATAAGCTAAACAGTCTGTATATTGCATTACATTTGTATAATGTAAGCTTCGTTGATACTTTGCCTGCGGGAATACGGAAAAAATAGTTGGATATACTGAATATTGCGCCGCATTTCGAGTTGATTGTGATTTACAAAAGGGAAACCGCACGTTCTATGCCGGTACGCAGTGTTTTATAAATCGGAAAATGTCTGAGCGTATTTATTTGCTTTGTCCTACGTAAGCAACCTTCCCACGTGAATCCTACGCAAGGCTTTATAAATGAGGCCCCTGAGCTCCTCTATAACCCAAAGCATTCATTTGGTTGCATCTTAGAATGTATTTAATGTATTATCTTAATAGTTATAGATAATTGTATTTCACTGTACAATATTTAACCTTATCTCTGTTACATTGCACTATTTTTTAATACATTTTGTGTCTTATGTCCTATAAATAATATGTTGCATTGTTGGAGGAACTCGGGATCTAAGATTTCCATTGCCATAACTTGCCATGCTTTGAGAGTCTTTGATAAAGCGCTATAATAAATATAAGGATTATTATTATAACCACACTGTAGCTACTGTGCACATGATGATAAAACCCCTTGAAACCTCAAGCACAAAACAAAATGCCAAAACGTGCTCTGCAAACAAAATTATTTTATTCAATTTATGACTCTTACTCTATCGCTTTGATAACCTTGCCCCTCTGCTTATTGTATAATGTACTGGCGCTTTTTATATTTGTGAAGGAATATATCTAATTTGGTTAAAAATGAAAAGCCTAGATATAAAATCTCTTCAACCAATAACATCTGACACGAGATTACTTGACCATCCCAAAGGACACCAACACACTATTGTCCGAGCTATTTCTCCTGCTGCTGTCACACTAGAAATAAATCTCATCCACACATCAAAGTGTGTTTGCAGAGAGTCTCCGGGCTCCTCCATGAAATCAGTCTTTCCTTTTCATTCATTGGAGGCTCAACATCACTTAGCAATCTAATTATCACATCCAGCAGATCTGATCCTGTCTGCAGTAAAGACAATCATATATGGGAAGTCCATTTAGTTTATTTATAATATCTATTCATACAGTAGGCCTGTTGATTAGCTGGCAGGTTCAAACAAAACCAGGAGGGATAGTCTTCAGGGGAACAGGTCTGGTGTGAATGTGATGTCATTGAGAAGTTTAGTTGCAGTAAAAGGACTCTTCCAGAGGGACTCTTTTTGCAATACAAGGGAAATTATGTGAAATAATGGGCCTATTTAGGGTAATCGGGTGGACAGCCCCCCAAGGAAGAGCCTCAACATGCTGGACAACTTCCCCCCGCCTCTGCAACAGAAAGTCCTGAAATTGGTACCCTGGTTGAAGCCAGCTGTGCCTCTGAAAGTCTTTTGGATAACATTTGCCTAAATGAGCTGCTAAATTGGGCCCATTGGGATTATTAGCAGAGAATCAAGGTCTTGTTCTTCCAACTGTTTGGAAGAGAGGTAATTAAAAACAGATAGGGCTGAGGCATGCTGAGCATAAGGGGCATCAGAGCCTGAGAGGATGGGGAGGGAAGCGCTACAGTAAAATGTTTACATTTTAAACACAAGTGAAGAGGTAGAAGGATCGTCTTGTTTACAGATTAGAGCTGGAAGGAAGGAGAATTTAAGAATAATCATAAAAGTATTGCAAATATATGTGTTACTATTGTTGTTATAGTAAACATTTGTTTCAGTCTAAATGTGGCAGAGATATGCGCACATCCTGATTAACAGTTGGTGGCACTATTTCTCCAGTTGGATGCCATTGAATCAAATGAATTGAAAGAGCAAAAGTCAAAACTCAAACAGAGCGAATCAATGTGGAAAACATGATATAAATTCGGCATCTATGTTTGTTTCATGTATTCATTTGAAAAACATTATGGTATCTCCCAAAAATGACATTGGTGTTAGATATTACCTTCTCTTTTGACCAAACAAACGCAATTTACTCAAAATTAAATAAAGGAATGCTTCTTAATCTGGCAGAGCTGGCGTAATTGAGCCGGCGCCCCCTCTATCACTTTGGACCAGTCATAATCTCATCAAAATCAGTGGTGTTAGTTCGTCCCCTCTAGATATTATTATTTGATAATAATTGCGAAGGAATAGTTGATAGCTCAAACGGCGAGGTCGTGGGCTCAAGGAGAATAAACAATTTATGACATTTTACTGTACTGTGAAATTATTCAAAGCAACTAGCTATGGTTTTTCCGATATTCACAAAAGTTGCTATATACATAATTCAAATGATTGTGAACATATTTAAAATTGGCTTTCATTAGCCCCACCCATCTGGAAGTTGGCTATTATGAATATTGTGCGATTGTCTTGTGTTTTTAAAGTTCTTTCACAGGCCACACCTCTCTCACCGTTATTCAGATTGACTTGGAATTTGACCCACATACTGTATCCAGCTGAATGTGCTCTACAAAAAAGGCACCGCAGGGCCCCGCCCATCTGCAAGTCGGGTATCTTGAATAATGTGTGTTAACACGCGTTTCCTGTATTTTCAGTGAACTTGTACTAACCTTCCTAGAACGTACTTCTGTCATGGAATATTCAAAAGCTTAAACGGCCCCACCGTTCTCAACGTTAATCCGATTTACTTGAAATGTGTCACACATATCCAGCTGAATGTGCCCACAAGGCCTCTTCTTCCTGGAAGTCTTCCATTGTGAATAATTTTGAGTTATTGAGTTACTTCCTGTATTTTTAATGATCTTTTAGAAACCCATCATAGAAAAAATTAAAAGTTTGGAAGGGATAACTGCATGTCAAATATGATGCAATAGCAGCATGAGGACGTCATAGGTCAAGGCAGAACACACAATTTGATTTATATGTGTTGACTAAACATTATTTGATCTTCTCCAATTTCACAGGCTTGATGAAAGGCCAGCCATGAGGTCATCCAGGCAGTGATGTGGAGCTTTATTCGTAGCGTCGACTTGAGGCGAAAAGTATAGCGCCACGGCAACTGGTGCATGTGCCGCCGAGCACAGGGGGGCGAGGGCCCGTTCAACGCTGCGTCAATAGTCAATAGGGTTAAGGCATGTTGCATCAACTTTAACCTAATGGCCAATTCTGGTGGTTATACTTCTAACGTTAGATCAATCACTTTAATAGAGCATTATAACCCGATGCTGTGACATTATACGGTGTTTTAAAACTAATCACAATTGGCCTATCTACAACTACCCGTATAAAATGCGTTGTTTAACAAGCCTGCCATATTTTGTAAGGTTGTAACTCAAATGGCTGCAATAAGTCCCCTGTGGTTTTCTTTGGTAAAGGATCATTAATCCGTGTGGAACTTGAATAAAAATGAAGCCCACTGGCCCATTTTACACTGAGGCTGGTTTGTGTCCTTAAAAGATTAATAAGCTTCTCGCAGCACAAACAGTGGCTGCTGTGATCACCAGATTATCATAAAAGTTTCCTCATTTTGTTTGGGTATATACTTGCTCTCAGTGTGCTGTGACGGTAGAAACAGGACAAATACTCAGGCACAGGCAGAGTTTATGAACAAGACGGTATATAATGTGGACAGTGGAGCAGAAGGATAAAAAGTCAAAGGCAATCTCACAGTTGACGGAGCTGGATTTCCTCCGCTGGCTTGTCAGACAAAGCTCAGAAACACCGATTGATCTGTCTCTTGTTACCTCAGCTGTGTCGGGGAACAGAAACAAAAACACAGGTTCTCCATTTTTGGAGGTGGCTATTGAGGCCTAAATATGATGTAATGCACAAACACAGAACCAGATAACACACAGGTTTACCAGCCATGACGTAGGAACACTGCACACATTCATACAGCCTCACACCTGCTTTCACAAAGTATACCCCACCTGACTCTGCAAAAGCTGAAAATGCACACCTCAACAAGAAACAAGAGTTTCAGACATTTAACACAACTTTCTAAAGCAACAGACAAGAGTTTACATCTGTTGTTTACAAGTTGGTACCACAAACACAACAGACAGTACAGCTATATAAAGGTTGGTAAAAGTAAAAACTCTATTCTATGTAGCTCTATTCACACACTAGCGTCTTCTCAGCTCTTTTTTGACAATAAAGGGGCTTTTTAAAAGTTTCCCAGGTTACTTTACACGGAGCCTAAAGCTGTTTAACTAAGACTCCTGATTTGTGCTTTTACCACTATTCGTTCCAACGTGATAAACAGGAAATTGGCTTTCATGATGATTTTGTAATACTCTAGTAAATGCCTTTAGTTTAAACCATCAGGGGATCTTTTTCAGGATATTAATTTTGCCTGACACAGTGAGAGGAAAACCTTTAGCTATCACACCAAAACTCCCTTCAAGAGCTCGAAGGAAGTCAAACCGTAGATACAAACGTTCCCCTTTAGGCCTGTCAGACTATTACCCCCGAACCATCGGATTTGGCCTGTTATGATGTTCCTCAGTTATACCCTGAATGCCAAGATTAGGGATGCATTAAGGGAGGTGAAAAATCCTTACCTGATTGTGTGTGAAATACGCTTTAATCAAAAGATTGTAAAACATGAAGACAAGACCTAAATCACCATAGTTAAATGTTTTTCAAGTACTTCAGTTTTTCTCACTAACCTTCTCATTTGGTATAAAAGCAAACCATAATGGAAACGTTCCCTTGGTCTTGAAATGCTGACAAAGTAATTTAAAGATGTGAAACGCCTCGACTCTGGGTTCAAGAGAGAAAAGAGAAAAGAAAATCACTGGAACCAAAGCTGACAACTGTGCCATTTCTGTCTGAAAAATAGCCTTGTTCATTTCAGGCAACACAAAAAGATCTGCTTCAACCTGATCTAAACATGCTAAAGACAGGCAAACATTTACAGACCATATAAGACCTTCTTCCATAACACATAAGCTGTGTTTACGAGGGAAGTTAAAACGGGAACCTGACCCAAGTGTACTGCACGATATAAATCCACTCACCTCCACCCACTCTGTCCCTTCGCACCAACAGCATTTACTTTCTCTCCTGATTTGTACAATGACAAAGTCAATACCGCCATGCGTCCAGCCTACAGGTGCAGCGGGTTTGAAAGAGTGATAGCAGCAGAGAAGACATTGCGCTTGAAGACACATACTTGTAGTGACAGAACAATTACAGAGTCTCCTATATCACATGTCCTCAGTGATCAGGGGCAGGAGGGGAGTCACTGGGATGTCACACAAAATTAAAGCTGTCACATATGTCCTCTTTGTTTGCTTCTCACTGACACAAGCTGTAGCATCAACGGAGTGGAAACCTCTGTTTCTATCAACACGCTTCAATGGACTGCAATTAGATGGCAAAATACAAATTATAACTTTTGTTTCAGTAAAATAAAATGATCTTGTTTGGTAAAGTTTACCGTCTGCTGCAGTGAATTCTTTCCTTACTAAAGGAAAACATTAACAAAATGATTACCTGTGATGTCAGTTCCTCTGTCTTCATCAGAGTCCTCTTCTTTAACATCTGCTTTAACCTCCTCCTTCATCTCTGGAACAAAGAAGTCTGTCTGGCGGGACAGTGGGACCATGTAGTTGATGACATCTGAGCCACAGATCTCTATAGTTGGGAATGCACACAGCTTCCTCTCCTGTGGAAGAAAAGGACACAAAATGGAAAATGAGATGTATAATGTTGGGGAAAATACTGAATCTTCTTCAACGTAGCACATGATAACAACGGCCCTGCGTAGCTGTGTACGTAACAGGATGTATGATTACCTAGAAGAGCGTCAGGACACACTGTTTTAGGCATATGATAGCTATGTGACAACGATTAACATGATGATTCAGCCTCTATGGAGATAGACATATGACTGTCATGTGTATTGCTTATGCAGGCTTAGCTAATCTGAACTAAACATTGAATACTGATTTGAACCGGTATTCTGCATCTTGTGACTGTAACACCCTCTCTTGTATATAAGCATGTCAAGGACACTATTTGGGGAACTATTTGTCACACGCAACCTATGTGTGTGATGATAATAAATACATGTATCCTGATATTGAAGACCAAGCTGGTGACGAGTGATATTTTCTTAACATATAACAAGAGACATTGTGGCTTATTTTGTCTTCATTCGTGCACATACGCACATCCCTGAAGGAAATTGAAGTAAATGGAAGTTATCACACCACAGCTTTACTTTGACAGGTCTCTCTAATTGAGGTTTTAAGCGCTCATAATCACAATATGCTGAAATTAGACAAGCATGTGAAATATTATACTGCGACTAGCGTTCAGTTATAAAAAGCAGAATGGCCTGATCAGTCAGGTAGATTTTGTTCTGCTCGATCAAATGCTTCCCAAGATGTGGCTTATGAAAAGATCGACAGCAAAGATAATTGTGATGTTGTACGATAGGCACAACACTTCCGACAAGCAGAAAATATCAGACATATGCAGGTTGAAGATGTCTTCACTTTGCTGACATAACACTATGTCTGTGGCACATTAATATGAATATGTTCATCCATGCGAGTCCATTCAAGTTGCATTATCATTTACATCAACATGTCTACATTTGCACCGTCCTGTGGTGTGTGTGTAGAGAGTAGAGGGGTAATACATATTATAAAATGTCTTCTCTAGAGGACATTTGCCTTGCTTAGTTTGACTTTAACAGAGTTCTCAAAGGATTGCAGAGGATCGCTCTCCATAGGGCCGTCAGAGTCCCGCAGCACAAGGCTGAGCTGTGATCGGTCGCTAAGTGACACATGAATGTTTTAGTAAGACATACGACGCAGGAAGACATGACCAAAAAGACTGTAGATCTCTCCTAAGCAGTGCAAGATCCTTAAAATCAGCCTAGCTTTACTGTAGTATGTTTCAATCTGAAATGTGATAATATGTTTGCAACATAGCCAATTCACAAAATGGTTACTCCTCCTGAATAAAAGATGATATAACAGCATACGTTTCCATTCATTAGTGCTGTTCCTCTTATATCCAAACTCTTCAACACATCAAACTATGTGGAGAGCGGTCGTGCGTTAATCCTATCAAATGTCTTCAACTATCAACAAATGCATCTTCGGCTACAGCTGTAGATATGTATTCAGATGTAACACTTGTAGCAATAACGCAAACTTAAATGACTATTTGAAGTTGTACTAAACATTCTACTTACAGACTATGCTGTACAAGTATCAGTAAAATGTAGCTAAACCAACAAATATTAAAAATCAAATCATGCAGAATATTGCCTCAATAATGCTATTAAGTTATAAAAAACACATTATCATCAATTCATTAGAAGTGTTTTCATTTATCTGCTGCCAAGGGTAGGCCATTTGGTAAACTAGTAAGTAGTAACCAACAACAGATCACGATATGTGTTTAAGGAGCTTTAAAAAAGTTGGATCAGAACTAATTAAATAAATCTACTTAATTAGAAAGACCTCAGGTCCAAAATGTTCATTTGAATCTGTCAGGCATCAAGTGACCATTTATTGAAACTAAAGTGCTTTCTTTTGAGAAGCAGATTTCTCTAAATCTCCACTCTCGTTTGAAGACACTATTTTTAATGAATATGTGCTTAATGAAAAGACGTTAAGTTTAATTACAATTTTTCTATTGGATAAATGCCTTTTTTTGTTCTCTTAGTTCAGGATGTCTTGTGGTTTTTCATAGGTACTTTCCCACATAGACACATTCATGGAGAGATCACACCCTACAACACGATATAACTTGCTTTATTGGAATTGTTATGCTCTCACTAGTCTGCCTCTCGCTGCATGAACATCCTCAGAATTACATGAAAGCCTCGTCTCTGAACGAAAATGAATGCACAGGGTTGCAATGTTGCCATGGTTGTGTGACAAATATGGCTTTTCTGGGCAATTCAAAGAGGGCAAGAGACATGTTGGATGGTCCCACACCAGTCACCTGACTCATTTTCCTATGGGTCAGGGTGATCTCGGCAGATTTATTGGTTTTAATCTAATCTTCTTCAAAATAAGAGTGAAGGAGCTGGTATGAATCACCTGGCTCCGACGCCCTGGGGCTGCTATGCAAATGAGTTCCCATCTCCTTGAACCTGCTACGATAATGAGCAGAGAAATGTAGACAAAGACAGTTCACGATACTGTAGGCGCGCACACACACACGTGTCTCCATGGGATACTGTCACAGATGAGGGAAAGAAACAGCATGTGAGAAAGATGTGTACTAATATATGTGTGCATTTCTGACAGACACACTTACCTTGTTAAAATAGAACTTGTTCATAATTATCATATTTTTTTCCGTTAACTCTTGAGGACTGCAGTTTCCTCCCAGAGACTACATCAGGTGATTTGACTGATTAACACACCATTACCATGAAACCCCCTCATATCCTCTTTGGTAGAAGTGAGACCCTGAATATTTTCACCACTATTTGACAGTTCGAGTCCTCACTCTGCTGCATGTGTGGATTCTTGCCTTGAGCACAGGAAATTAAACATTTTTCTTCCAACTCCAAATAGGTTGTCACAGCCAAAATTAATTAGTGCTGACATTTCGACATTCTTGTGGCATGTGAAGCGGAGCAGGCAATGACACATTTTTAGTAGATTAGTTAACAATCATTTCAGTGAAATTGAATTTTATGTTTAAATAAAACGGATGAACTTTGATGAGGTTTGATAAAATGTATAGTTCTAGTCCTGCCACATTGTTGTTTACATTCCTGCCAGGAACTAAAACATTGTGAATTGTTTGGGGGAAATGTTCTTACTTTAGTGATTTGCGATTATTTTTCTCTATATTTGTATATATTTTACTTTTACTTAATTATGTTACATGATTTTATTTCTTCTTGCAGCATTTGTATGGATCATTGTTGGAGAAGCCTGGCCAGGAACTACACTGCAGCTGTTCTGAATATCACAATAAAGACTTAAAACATTTAAATCTTGAGGCTACTTGTGTGCATTGCATATCAATTAATATATAGATGGTTGAGAGTGGGTATTTTTTCCTAAGGAAGATAGCATTTGTTCTCACTTTAAATAAACATGTTTGATGTGTGTGTTTATCTCAAACCTCTAACATATATCTATACTGGTCAACAGTTTTACATTCACAGTCCTTACAGCATGATGGCTGACAAGAGCTGTAGAGATATTTTTATGTTTTAACAAATCTCATCATCACCGTTTAACTCTCTCCTCACGGAGGTGTTTATTAAAAAGGTTTCCCACCCTGCAGGTATTGTTCCTGTTTAATCCGTGAATATACATTTCATTTCCACTTTCTATTGATATACAGAGTGTTGCCCTTTGATGTATTTCAAAGAACTCTGACTCAACATGTGCATATCAAGTTTCTTTCTTATCACTCCCCTCTGTTGTTAGCATAAGATGTTTCATTAAATAAGGTAAAGTATCAAAATGATCAAAAACCCTTTTCATATACAGCAAACTGCCACAAAATAATAAAACTAATTAAGATTAGCTTTGTTTCCTGTATCAGCCAACATTTGTATAAATTACAAACAGAAATAGAGGTACATTTTGATACAACAATAAACAATGATAAGCAGGTCTTATCTTTGATACATGAGTTGCTTTGACCAGTAGTCTATATTTCCTCTCAGATGGGACATGAATAAATAAATAGCAAATAGATTAACTGTCCTATCATAATCCAAACCCGCTCCTGGCTCGAATGTCTAATTGTACGACAAGCAAGATGTTCAATCTATCCCTGTGACCTTTTTGGGATGAAACCTCCATGTGTGCTGTCTAATTGGGTGCCATCTATTTCCCTATAGCCTATCATGGAGTCAACACACATTCACTTGACCTAAAATGTGCTTTCCTGCAGGATACAGAGGAAGATGAGAGCGAAACCGTTTGAAAACAAGTCAGCTGTCCGTCCCTGCCACCTCTGAGCACACTTGTTCTCTCATCAATGATTCATCATCCCGGGCAGTTAACCAGCAAGTGAACAACTGGCTAGTAGCAGCACTATTACACCAATGTTACAACCTTATACTGTAGTTGTTTTACAAAATGGGTCACTTTCAGTCCTTTTATTTGCACTATGTTATGTGATCTCTTTCTTACGGTGGCTGAGAAGTGCAAACGAGAATTACAAAGTGTGAAACACTTTTACAAGAACTGAGACAAATGTACAAGTCCAGAAACACTTTAACACACACACACCTTATTAATAGTTTTATGAAGGAGATGTCCGGTCCGGTGTGTGTGTGACACTGGCATTTGTTTTCGGAAGATATTATGATAGTGTCGTCCGTTTCGGTACTGCGGTCAACTCAGCCGTCTCTCGCGTTGGCTTGGTCAAATCAGCAGCTCTTTTGAGTGCGCGGTTAATCGCGCCTTTACGGTAATCGGCGAGAAGCGGCACTGACGCTAGTGCAAGAGTAAAATAATGCATGTTTTTTCTGCTTTGTTTGCGATACAAATCATTTGTACCATAAGTTCTTAATAAAACTGACACTGTACTCAGTGCTAGTTTGACTGCTACCAACAATCAAATGAAGTACTTTTAGTGAGGCGTGTGGCGCAGTGGGTTAGTGCGTTGATATTCGGATCAGGGTAGCACACGTTCAAACCGTTCAAACCGTTCAAACCCCACTGCAGTCAGCATGTCGTTGTGTCCCTGAGACACTTCACCCCAAAACTGCTCCTGTGGGGATTGTCCACAGTATTGATGAGTATGTGAGTCGCTTTGGATAAAAGCATCTAACAAGTAACATGTAATGTAATGTGTACTTTTTGGGTAATACTCTCTCAAAGTCCCACCTGAGAACAAAATCATGCCACTTCTGCTATATTTGATGAGGGATAAAAGGATTTTTAGCCACAAGTTCTTAATAAAATTGGTACTGTTGGACTCAGTACTTGTTAGTACTTTTACTGTGTACTTTTTGATTAATACTTGGTCAAACTCCCGTCCTGAGGACACTAATTAATGTATTGTACTCTATGAACTATGAATTATTGTACTCAGGACAGGAGTTTAACCGAGTATTACTCAAAAAGTACGGAGTAAAAGTACTTGATTGTACTTGTGGGAGTAGTCGAAGTAGTACGGAGTCCAACAGTACCAATTTAATGTAGAACTTATTGCAAAAAATCCAGGAGGGCAGTTTGACTGAAAAAGTACACATTAAAAGTACTTCATTTTATTATTGGGAGCAGTCAAACTAGTACTGAGTCCAACAGTGTCAGTTTTATTAAGAACTTATGGTTGTAATATCAAGCATAATAGGTGGGTAGGAACCTTTATGATGTAACGGTTGCCCATCAGTGATTAATAAAAGAGAGCAAGTCAACCTACACGTTGGTCCTTTCCTATACAAGAGCCTCTATATAAGTTATATTGAACACATATAACAATAGAAAAACACATTTTTATCGCAAATATAGCACAAAATATAGCCCGTAAAGGCGCGATTAACCGCGCACTCAAAAATGAAGAGCTACTGATTTGACCAAGCAAACGCGAGAGACGGCTGAGTTGACCGCAGTGTTTTCTGGTGCACTCCGACAGCACTGAGCACTACACCGAGATTAAGATTAAAACACATTTATTTCATTTGGGAACACACACATATACCTATGGAGTTGGTCAGATGTGTGTAAATTACTGTTCATGGTCATTTGAAAACAAATGCCGGTGTTGGACACACAGAGTGGAGCTGAGCAGAGCACAATCACAGACGTCATGCGCCTTTAAAACGAGTAATAGGGGGACTATTCGGGCAGTTCCATGTGTGTAGAGGTGTGTGTGGTTAAAACGAAGCAGCCTGCAGTCGCTCTTTAGCTGTTCTAATGAAGGCAAACACAGCGAAGGCTGTGTGTAAAAGGCACAGCCCCACTTCCTACTTGGCGAAACGGTTCTCGTGTGCACGAGAAAGTATATCGTGATGAGCAAAATCGTGTCACTTGGCCCAGGTGGTTTCCACAGAACAGACAAAACATGTTTAACGACCATAAACACACTCGTACCGTCCATAGGTATACGCCAAAATAAACTTTATTTTGTGTCAATCACTTGTACGTCACTTCTGGTATGATGGACATTCCCTTTCCGGATTGATTCTCTAGTTTGTTAAAGTGTTTCGGGAAATGTTAAAATGTTTCGAGACTTGTACATTTGTCTCAGTTCTTGTAAAAGTGTTTTGTATAAAATGTAAATTTGTCTCTAGCTTTGTAAAAGTGTTTCACATCTTGTTAATTAGTTTTTGTTAATGTTAAATAGTTTTTTTTTTGGTAAAAATGTTTTGCTAATATAATTTTGTTTTATAAAATGTCAATTTGTCTCAAGCTTTGTTAAAGTGTTTCACACTTTGTAATTGTCGTTTGCACTTCTCAGCCACCGTACTTTCTTAATAATGAATTACCTTGCAGTACTGAAGTGTTTTGTCTTTAAAACATGTCACAACGAAATTGGTGGAGAATAAGTGATTGATGGAGTAATGTGATCCCATTATTATACAAATAAATCAGCCATTTTATTTGATTATGCAAATCACGCAGCTCTTTATTTGAAAAAGAACATTCCAAACATTAAAAAAAAAAACTGGAAATGATGTAATTTTTTTTTAATGATGTGCAATCAAGTACTGAAAAGGTACACAGGTTTTAGATTAAACCAAATAATCACACTCATGAGTTCATGACTATACGTGGCTACAGCCTTTCAGGATGGGAAAGCATCCTATTTAAAAATCAGAGAGTGTAGAGTTCAGTTTGTACGTTTTGTTGGTTAAACCGTGACTCTAACCACCACTTGGTTTTGTCACAATAAGACAAAAATAGATTTTACTGCTGTATTTTTATAATTGGATTTATTTTCTTGTAAGTTTACAGGTTTTGTAAGACCTCTTTGCACTTCAATGAGCAGCAAGTTTTGCATTAATATAGGTATTGGGTATTCCAATTCAGAACGCCGCTGCTCGAGTCCTCACTAACACTGAGAAAGTGGATCACATCACTCCTGTTCTGAAGTCTTTACACTGGCTTCCTGTGTGTCAAAGAATAGATTTCAAAATACTGCTGCTGGTTTATAAAGCACTGAATGGTTTAGGCCCAAAATACATTTCTGACCTCCTGCTAAATTATGAACCATCCAGATCTCTCAGGTCTTCAGGGACTGGTCAGCTTTCTGTCCCCAGAGTCAGAACTAAACATGGAGAAGCAGCGTTCAGTTATTATGCTCCAAATATCTGGAACAAACTCCCAGAAACCTGCAGGTAAATGGTAAATGGACTGTACTTATATAGCGCTTTATCCAGTCTTTACGACCCCTCAAAGCGCTTTACATACTACATGTCATTCACCCATTCACACCCATTCATACAGAGCAGTACCACTTGCTCTAGGACCTAACATTCACACACATTCACACACCGTTGGCCATGCCATCGGGAGCAACTCAGGGTTAAGTATCTTGCCCAAGGATACATCGACATGTTGACTGCACGGGCTGGGATCAAACCCACAACCTTCTGGTTGAAAGACGACCGCACTCCCTCGCAGCCACAGTCGCCCCTAAAAGTCCGCCCTAAAGGTCCGCTGCTACTCTTACTACTTTAAATCCAGGCTGAAGACTTTTCTTTTTGTCGCTGCTTTTAATTGAACTATTCATATCTTAGACTGCACTGTAACTTTTATCCATGTACTTTTTCTTTTAATGTTTCTTTTATTATCTTTTCTTTTTAATGACTGATTTTAAATGCCATTTTCTTAATCTCTTTCATTTTTTGTAAAGCACTTTGAATTGCCTTGTGTTGGAAAGTGCTATATAAATAAACTTGCCTTGCCTTGCCTTGGGTAGAAACGTATTTTCTCCCACGTTACGTTTGTTATGAACGTATCTCAAATACGTTTATTTTCTACATATCTTCTAGAAACATATCTTCTAGAAATATATTTTCTCCCACGTTCTAGCTAAACGTAATTGAGAATGCAGTTTAGTTCTGTGGGAACGTAATTTTTAGGAGACAAGGTTGGAGAAAGAGGTGTGAACTTAATCAAGTAAGTAAATGTTTAGGAGCAATACAGAACCCGCTGTGAGTCCTTCATAACTCTCAACAGGACTCAGGTAAAGCCTGCAATTCCCTTGACACCCCCGGGTACAACTCTGTAGTTGACCTTTTGCATCAATGGTAGATACAAGCAGTCATTTCTTGCAAAATCAATAAATGTATCACCATCTTACTATTATTACTCACCAATTGGCCTCACAGGAACAGTATGATGGTAACTATAACAATTAAAATTAGCTTTATTATCTTCACAACTCAAAACAATTAATAAACTATACTACTGTACTTTAAAAGATGAATGTTTAAAAATCTGGGATTGAAAAGGACGTGTGTGTGTGTGTGTGTGTGTGTTTGTTTTTGTGTGTGTTTGTAAGGTGAGTTGAGGGAAACAGGAACAGACAGATATAGGGGAGGTTCTCATGGGGCTTTATAGTGTCTTTGACCTCTCTGCCAGCTGTGCACAGAAATACAAATAAGAGGAAAGTAAACATAGATAACAACACCCCTGGAGCTTGATTTACTGCTTCACTTAACTAACCCTGAAACATAAACATAGCCACAGAGAAACTGGGCCATTAAAAGGACAGAAGAACATCTCAATACTGACACTCTACATAGTATTGCAGCTTTTCATATACGAAATCAATCCTATCCTCTGATGAATAACACTGACACAAACAATCTTACACTTCCAGATGTGGCTTGAAAGACATGACATCAAGCGGCCGTTTTCAAAGATATATGCATTAGCTGGGCTCTTTTTGTCTCATCTCCCTACTCTGTTTGTTTTCAGCACAGTGGCTCATCTGGCTGATGGCGTCAGGAGACGGTGGAGAATCCGACTCAAGAGCCCAGCAGTCTCACAAAGTAGAGGAGCGAACCACAGCAAATATCAAAAGGTCTGGCTGGAGATGGACCAAAATAAAAGGGGACATTTTTACCTCAATATGTTGTGTTTTTAGAGTCCAGTGCAGTGTTTGTCTAAGGCACGGATACAACTTAAACAGTGTACACTGAAGGGTTGATGTGATACTAGCATGTATGCCAAATCCTTCTTCTTTAGTCCATTTCTTTCTGCAAGTTATTTGTGTTTCTTATTCCTGAAGAGCAAATATGGATGAAAAGCGGCATTATGTTTATAATATCTCCCGTAACTACGATAATAGGTTTTAAAGAGAGAAAATATGATATCATATATTATCAGTTTAAGATTATGGTGTAATTCGCTGAAAAAAATAGCTTTTTGTTTAACACACTAAAATGTTTTGCATGATTTTTCAACAACCGCCCATAAATAAATCAATAACAGAATTAAATGATCATTACTCATCACACTTTCCAAAACCTGAAGACACTTCATTGAGTAAAAGGCTAATGCTTATTTGTTTTAAATGCACCACCCTGCCATTTCTTTCACTCCCATTAGGTTTATTACTCTCTCCACCAAAATAATACTCAGCTGGACACTTTAGGTCCTGTGGAGTTGTCTAGGAGACGTTACAAGGTATTCCAGGACATTCTGAAACTACAAGACTTCAACACATCTCCTGGGATTCAGTGGACGTTAACAATGAATTTATATGAGGGAACAGGAATATCTAAGGCTGCATTTGAATCCAAAGACAGGGTGGCAGGATGGGATGCTGGATAGAGGTGCTGTTGCATAGGCAGAAGGTCCCAGATTGTTTCTTCATTATGTCCATCAAGTGTCCAGTCAGTGTCCATGAGCAAGGCAGAGAACCACTAATACCTCTTTACTGTTCCTGACCTCTACAGAAGGGGAAGACAAATTATGATTTCCCTACTTCCAACTTAAGCTTCTCCTATCAATTACTTTCCAAAGCAAAGTCAGCAGAGCCAAATTGTAACCAATGAGCCATTGTATCTCGCAGATTAAATTGAAAGCAACTAGTTCATGCTGCTTCTGTACTTCTCACAGTCATTCCTAATGCAGGAAACATTACTTAAAGGTGGGGTAGGTAAGTTTGAGAAACCGGCTCGAGATACACTTTTTGTTATATTCAATGGAATGCTCTTAACATCCCGATAGCAATGAATATCTCAAGTGCTTTAACAATAAATTAAAAAAAAAAGAGTCATCTGTGGAAGCCGTAGCGCTGATAAAAGCACGACCGATCATTTGAGCCGGCCCGGCTAAAGTAACTGGATGGCCTACCTGCCTGTCAGCCTTCCATCTGTGCACAAACTTATCTCGTGCCCTCATTGGTCATGTGCGCGTTCGTGTGTGTTAGAGGAGGGGCTCTGTAAGGAAGAAGCAGATTTCTTCCGGCTGTGTATTTTCAAATTCTAGCGCACTCGAGCTGGTTCCTCCTAAATTACCAACCCCACCTTTAAAGAACAAAATGATCAGGTTAAGGGAAAATACCCACCCCCAAAAATGTACTTCCAACTCAGCGTCACAACATGATAATACCTAAAAAGACTATCTAAGGGTACATTTATCCTTTAAACATCCCTGACTATCATTCAAAGGATCTACTGATCCTGAGACAGAAAAAGGTGTCTTGCCAGCAGAAGGAATCAGTGACAGCACACGTCCTCCTCAGGGGAGATCCAAAAGATATGGAGGAGAAGCGGTGGTGAATAATGAAAGGAACACAGAACCTTCATTCAGCAATGTATTCACAGTGAAAGTCTCAACTCTCATGGATGGACCCTACGAAAAGATTGAAAAAGACCCTGCCCCCCCCAGCTATGACTGTAGGACCCATTATCACAGCGGGTTCAGTACATACAACACACTCATCCATACACACACAGTACATATGGAGTCTGGACACACTCCAACACATTTATTTATAGGTTGATGTTTTCTCACCCTTGTCCCCATGCGCACAAAAAGGAAAATTAATATAATAGCTGGGCGACTTGTGGTGACAATTGGTGACAGTCCCCTGAGTTCTCTCTCTCCCCTAGTCTATTTACTCCCACTGTACTATTTCAGCCACATATTCCACCCTCCTCACACCCACTATAACCTCCTCTTCCCCTTCCTATCTGTCGGAAGAGACAAAAACTCTACTTCACACCTCTGTGGAGCTGTCCAATTCCGACTGTCCCTTATGGTCATACACTTTGCCGGAATCGTGTACTTTCTTTTTGCCCAGCAGTGGAGCTATTTTCTGCATCCTGTCTCAGCAGGCCCGGGCCTCCTCCATCTTGCCTGCATGCCCTGGTGGCTGTGGGTGGAGGTAGTGGAGATCTGAAGACTGAATATGGTATGCTGTGAAGGCTGTGGAGCGTGAGGAGCGGGAGGCAGATGGGTTTGTTGCAACCTCTGCATGCACCCAATAGGCAGAGACACTTGATGAGCTTCAAGTGTAGTGACTGTCAGCAGCGGCTGGGATCTCCAGAGGTCTTCCACAATTGATCTGGTGAGCTGGTGAGAGGTTAGAGGCAATAAGGGTAGCCGGTCTTGCTTTTGTAGATTATAAACCCCCTCCCAACATTTTCTTTCTCTTTTTCATCACCTGGGAGCTTTTGGTCATAAAGCAACAGTAAAACTGTGCAATATATTCTGAACGCTCTGTTCCACTGCTATATTTGGTTCACAAATCTCTGCTGAGCAAGTCATTCTGTCAACACTAAAGAGGACACAAATGTACTACTTTCCCATGCACAAAAGAAACCAGGTTACCGGGAGAAATCAGGTTAACCCGCATTTGCTCCTGTGGGTAATGTCCACAGTATTGACATTTACATGTCTAATATGTGTAATATGTAATTGTAAAGCGCTTTGAGCACCTGTAAAAGCGTTCTAATTAAAAAATGTAATCCATTATTATTATTATTATTATAAAATAAAATGTGTGTCCCACTCTTGACCATATTTCAGCCATCTGCATGGCTCACTGTAATGGCACTATGGATGGTAATGGTAACAAATATCTAATTAATTGCGATTACATTTAGTACAGATATCTTTGTTTTCCAGAAGATCAATCATACAGACTTTGGTCATCCCTTGACGTTTAATGTAGCGCCACCATGAGGTTGACATTTTAGTATTTAGTGAAATGCCTATTAATTTTGTTTTAATATATTGCAGTGAAATTCTGCATTTTTGCAGGCGGTGCACACAAGACTGTATTTAATTATCATACTATTCATTCAGGAGTGAAAACTGACATTTTGTAGATGTTTTTGTATGTCAGTGTATTAAGTGAGCAAAGCAGCACTAGCAGTATTGAGCTGGTTGTTCATTTCACCAGTGACATGAGATGTATACTTTCCCTTTCTGAAGTATTTGTCCTGTAAAACCCACTGTTAAAAAGTAGTCTGAAACTTGGTTAAGAATTTTAAATACCAGGCTTAGCTAACAGGGTTTTCCTAAATCCTCTACCAAGTTTACAGACAATCATTAACATAATGTTTAAGCAATCAGGTTGCTTACAGAAACACAACACTAACTAGTTCCTTGAAAGCATTTTAACACGCTGAGATCCTCCGGAGCTCTGAATGCAGCCTTTGAGGAGGAAACTTAATGCGCCTTTAAGGCCTAGAGTAAACACTCACTGAAAAGCAAACAGAGCCTTTTCAGAGGCTGTGAGATTTCTCTCTGAAATGTGATTCAACATAAAGCACTTGGTCATTAAGAAAACCATTGGAGAGGTTTGCATTAGTCCTGGCCTTTAAAACTTAAAAATGCAGTGAACCATTGCATTGTGGGGAGGATATGGAAATACATGAATATGAATAGTGATTCATTTTAAAACAGGCAGACAGATTCCCTCCTCTAATTGCGATCTTAATCTGGGAGTCTAATGTTAAAGATATTCACATCTCTATTCTAATGAGGTACAATTAGGAGGAGGGGATGTGGACCGTGGCTGTGTGAGACTGGACCATCTATTCTTTTCTGCAGGCTTCTCATGCAAAGAGAAACTTAAAATATATGCCATATAATAAGTCCTCCATTTAGTGTGTCCAAGAAAATATTAGTGAATCATTTCTGACCTGTCAAGGGAGCTTCATTCTGCAGAAGTGGCATTTTGTAAAGTTTAAACAGTAAAGGGAATCTCAAAAAACCGAGGGCTGATCATTAGAAGAGTGTCATCGTTATGGTCACAATCAATTTCAATAGGTTCACCTTGTCTTGAGACATAAGTAAAAGTTACAAAAGGCAGCAGCAGAAGAAAGATATGTCATGCAAACATGGGAAAAGCTGTGAGGAATGTAGCAGTAATGAGTTCTGTCCGGTATTTTGCAAAAATTGACAATTAATTAAATCACAGAGCAGACTTATAACAAAGAACTGTGAGTTAAAGAATAGAAAGGACATAATGGGGGATGAAAATAACTCCTTCCAAACATCAATATTCATAATAAACAGAATTCCTTTGACCAGGTTTCACTTCGTCTATTGTCCTTCATAAAGTCCTAGCCAGACTTGCCTGGTAGTCCTAGAAACGAGCCATCAGGCATTCTGCCACCTCACTATTAATAAACCATGGGTACCCATCTTTGGCATTCACACAGGAAGAGGGCACACACCAGCTCAAAGCACACATGTGGCCATGGTGCACACACATCATTAAATGTGGCAGGAATATAATACAAAGGGACTCTTCAAAACCAATTTTCTCTTTGAATATTATTTTAACTTGGAAGATTTTCACAATATCTACTAGTTTCAATATTTAATTTATGCGACGTTTCTTTCGACAGCGCTATTAGGTCAAATAAAAATGATAGACGTCTTTGCATCTTTTTCTGCCAAACACATTTCTTCTTGATGCAAACTGACATTTTTGGTATCTTTGGTAACTCTGGCTCCAGTGTGCTTGTGCATCATTTAGAATAAAAGTCTGTGGGTTTTGAACAAGACAGCATGCATTTCTGAGCGCCCTGCCACACAGACTGGTAACCGGTGGAAATAATTGTCTTAAGTCTCAGCTGTCTTCCAATTTTTATATTTCTGCCCATACATCCCATCGCTGTGCATATTGGTCAGTGCAGAACACAGAGACCACAAGATACTATTCATCACTTAAAGCTCAACATGGAATATCCATAACCTTTGTTTCTGTCTTTACAAAACATATTCTAATTTGGTCATAAAGCAAAGTATTGATGGCAAGGAATTACCAAAGTTACATTTGATCCTGGGAGGAAACAAAGGTTTACCAAATTATATTAAAAGTCAATGAAGATTCAAATAGGACTTAAAGGTCCCCTATTATACTATTTTTCATCAATATATTATAGGTCTCAGATATATACAAAACATGTCTCTGAAGTGTTTTCCTCGAAATACCAAACCCATTGTTGCATCCCATGATCCCCTCTGTTTCAGCCCTGTTTCAAAAGTGCTGATTCTCCGTCTGTTACTTTAGATGAAAATAAGGAGCCACGCCCCTCTGAGAGATATTTTTATATAAATGGATCAGGACAAAAAGTGAGTGAATCTTTTTTCCTGAAACTTTCAGAATCTCTTTACACAGAGGGGACACATGTTTATGTATATAAGACATGAAAAAGTGGATTTTGCATAATAGGTGACCTTTAATCAAATGGTATGACCCTATCCTAAAATCTACATCCTTTTTCTAGAGGAGACGGCAACCTCTGGGTCTGAAAAGTGAAGCCAATGCAGAAGTGCCTTAAACCTTAATTATCACATTTCAAACAGGGGACGACTCCACTTCACTTCTCGATGCAAACACAACAAAGAAAACAACAACAGCCAAACGGCAAACTTAAGGCTTCAAAAACATAGTGGACAATGTCCCAGAAATGTTGGGCAACATGTTGTTTGGAGTAACCTTTACCCTTAATGTTGTGCCTGTCATGAAGAACACACTGGGTGAAACATGAGTCTTGTGTCAAAATGCTAAACCATTCTGCTGATAACTTTCTGCTATACACACCTAGAGTAAATCATGAATATGAGCCAATGTGACACCCATCAAAACAAATAGGGTTCAAGCCTAAGTATTACCAATTTCTAATTACTGCAAAGTACAGTGGCTATTAGGAGTTTAATTCTATTCGAGTCTTTCAATCAACCCCAATAAACTGCACACGACAGAGCGGTGATCCAGAAAGAAAACAAACTTCACTTCTACGGCCAAATCAGTATCAGATGAACAGAAGGAAAGATACAGGAAACTGGGGTTTATCTACCAACTAATGGCATGTTTTTAAGAGGTGCCAAAGATAGCAATTTGTTTCAGCTTCACGCCTCCTTCCCCAGAGAAAGGGGATAAACAAAGTGAGGGATGATCCTGTGTCGGCTCAAAGACAGAAGCTGTTGTATCTGAGTTAAAGTTGCTCTAGCCCTGCTGCTGTCCACGGGGCAAGAGCCATGTTCAAACCATAGACCAACCACCCTCTATTAGAGCTCTGCGAGTACGGCACAATGGCAGCCTAATGGTTACAATTAACAGTCCCTCCTGCTGACAGAGCCTCTTTCTGAAGGCCCCCTCTGTGCTCCTCTCAGCCTGATGTGGCTCTAATGACTATGTTTTATGGGTGCAGTTAAAGAGAAACCAAATTTAAAGCAGGAATGTGAGGATCCAGGAAGAACAGAATTACAGAGACAGAAGTTAAAGATACATCTTGCTTTGAGAAAACCATATAGAATGGAGATAGGATATACTTTATAGATGCAGTCTGTGGTTAAGAGAAGCAATAGTGTTCAGTAATAAGATATGCTGTGGATATCACCAGATGAAGAAAATAAAGCACTATTACATTATAGGAAAAATACGAGACAAAAACATTGCCAACCAATTCAGTTTTAAAAGTTTGATACATTTAAACAACAATTTGAACCAACTCTTCACGATGAAGGCTCTATTTACTTGAAAAAAAGCTCATTATATTTAATCTATTTCCTGTTTGAATATCAATTATGTTAAAAAAAAATGTAAAAGCTAGGATCCATTTAAGTCATTTATGTATTTGACGATGATATTTAAACAATCCCGACAAATTATCACATCAAGAACTCTGACAAAAAAATAAAAAAATCCTGTATCTGTGTCAGGACTGTAATGAGACTGTAATTTGTTGAGTGAAATGATTGACAGTTGCCTGATCTACCTACACACTCTGCCTGTACATTACTGCGAGTCCCTGAAGTCCCCCAAAGGTTGCTAGCTTGACAGCCTTACAATACAAGTACTTACAATAGGCACGTTCTCCTTCTAGTCTCTCAACATTACCAACCTTAGCTTTAAGAAATAGAAACCTGAAAAAGTTATTTTCACTCATCTGTAAAATGATGTTAGCTGTTCTTTGAGCAAGTAAACCGAAGACAACGGGGACTCCCACAAATAGATGAGAAGAAGTGCAATAAAGACCAGCTTGTTTTAATTGCTTTTATTTCATCTCATATTGCTCCAATCGTCTCTCTCAGTAAAAACACAATCTGTGGAAGAGGCACAGCTGCTTCTTCAGCCAAGTTTTTTGATTTCATTTTCTAAAAATAAACCAGTACCAGTTATGGTTATTTTGTTGTGGTTTGAAACTTAAAGTCTAATAGATGAAGAAAGTGGTCTGCCTTTTCAGATTAATGCTTTAGATATTTAGTTGCATAGATATTAGCAATCACATGCAGACAGGCCATCTGGAGGAGTGGGAGTTTTCCTGCTGTGGCGGTCCACAAGTGGGTTGGAGATGAGTCTAGCAACACTTACATAAAATAAGGGGAAAACAATTATCTTGTTTTTTTGTATCCTTCATTAAGCTGACTGGCTGACTTCGTACAGATGCTGGTCTGGCAGCGTTTAAATTCACATCTCATCAGAGCATCTTCCTTTACATGCCAACTTCACTTTGGTACATTCTGCCTCCAAAATCATCCAGCTGACAAAGCAAGATAATCCCTAGGTTTTTCCTTATCTGAATCAACCGTCTAAGTGCAGAAGGACACCATTGTTTTTGTATTTGCTGTACAAAGGGAAAATGGGATTGAGATTTAAAATATTGGTTGATATAAATAAAATAGATTTAACTTTTTGTGTTGCATTCAGTTATATCATGCTGGAACTTCAAGGTCACGTGGATCAAAACATATCCAGAATGTTTTTATTTAAGATATATAACCACACACCATTTTGTAATTCTTGTATTTTTCAAACTATTTTCTCCAAAGAGCATATCACTTTTCTCCAGACGACACTTCGGTCTGACCCGTCTGCCTTCACAAAGGCCACTCCATTCAATTTGGCCACACCTCACTGATTCTAAATTACTTTCTATATAATTAACTAAATCTTCTTCCGAAAAACCATGTGTCAGATTAGCATGTCTACTTCACAGCTTTCCATCACTATTTCACTCATTTCAAAGTGTCTCTCCAACTACTGTCACTCTAATTGTGATATTATGGGCTGTCCCTTGAGGTAAATCTTTAACTTCAAAACCTTTGTGCTGCATGTCCATCTCGAAATTCACTTTTAAAAATTCACACGGGCTTTTATGACACTAAAGCTACACATCAAAGATATAGCTTTGTACTCTGCAACTAAGTGTTCCTGAACAGTTTTGCCAATGTAGTTAAAATGGAAACTTTTTCTACATTGTTGTTTCCATATTGTTCAGTATATTGATAATGTCGCATTTCTTTAAAAATACAATAATAAGTAAACTTTTCCTGAGGCAGTTTGCCAAGATACTACCACAAAGGAGAACTAACCCCAGCCACAGTGAGACAAATGAGCTGGATGTTAGACCATTAGGTGCTGTGCTGTTGTATTCTGTATTGTATTCTGACATTAACCTCTTGGACCTTTACATGCAGGTTCTTTCATTTTCACTTTCCCAATTTCGTCAACAAATTACTAATTGGATAGTAGGGTACCTCAGGAAACCATGACAGGTCTATAGGTCAGCACAAAAGTTGCTTTCAGTCAAGATCAAACACCGTCAGCCCTGAGAGGGTCTGCAAGGGAGTCAATACCAGAGATACTGTCAGACAACTTAAATGACATGCTTTATTTATTCTTCAAAAATGTAATGTTCAAATCAAGAGAGAATCAATAAGGGGTCTACATGGCGGGACATAGAGCTGTAATGCTTGCAGGCCTTTCAAATAAAACAAATTGAATCACTTGTCAGTTTCACAGTAGCACACTAGAAAGAGATTTGGGTAAACCTGCAGCTTGACAGGTTCAGTTTTCAAGGATTTCTACTGGGGCTCACAGTAACATGGAGGCGAGAGATGTCGTGTGGAACACATGGCACTAACTTCAGCCTGACAGTCATCCTTCATAGACGCTGCTGCTCAGAAATGTAGAGAAAACTGAAGTGCTCAGAAGCCCACGTCACAATATGGTGTGAACAACAGCAGCTAGAAAGCACATGATCACAGAAAAAAACACTGCTTTTGTTTCTTTGACAGCAAATGTAAAAAGTTCCAGTAGAAAGAAATCTCAATATTTTTAATGAGGAAGTACCGCATTATAGCACTACACTGTTTCTAGGAGAAGGAGGAGGAAGACTTTAGGAAAAGAGAATAATTGTTTTGTAAAACTAAAATAGTGCTTCACTACAGAATCTTACATTTCATCAGTGAGAGGTGCAAAGATATATCTAAGATATATATAAGATATATATCTGTCTCCTAAAACACATTTTAAGATACAGGATTTTCTATGGTCTTCTCGCTGAGCCGCGACAGGTAGGTTATCCAACCTGTCAACGGTCTGCCAACTTCCCGTTATGTGGTTAAGTCAGTTCTGTTTTACCTCTGCTCGGGGCGGCTGATTTAACTGAGCCTGTTGCCAGGGCAACCACCTTTGCCAAAGATCCCCCTCTCCGTGTTCCATGGGGACCGGATACTTTGATAATTTGAGGGATTGCAGAAGACGTGGGGGAGTGTGGAGTGGCTGCCAAATGGCTTTTGAAGCACAGGAGCTCTCTCAAAAGAGCAAAATGAGAGAAAAGGTAGAAAAAAGAAATGCCACCAGTGCTATTGTGTTATTGAGATGTCTGTTTCTGTAACCGGCTCATTTATAAGAGGTGTTTTCTTCCTACACACGATTATGTCATCATGTTTTAATGGTTTGTAAAGAGCCTACAATGTTTTAAAGCTCAACACTTGTGCATTTATGTTTAGTCCAATATTAAATCCATTTGATCATAGACAGCCGTTTCGTTGGACTTCCAAAATGCAATAAAAACATAAATGTTAAAACTACTGTTCTTGTGTACTACAAAGAAAGCGCTTAAAAAAACAACTTCCATGCCTTCTTTTTTGGCCAAAAGTAGGACTTTTTTATATTGATTACAATATTATTGGCCCAGTGTTTATTTACCAAAAATAAGAAAGTGGTCCCAAGTCAAACTGATCTGCAGTGTGTGTGAACAGCATCTATACTAATGTTACATTCCAATGGTCATTCATCAATGAGAAATTAATAATATGGTAATACCCCAAACATGTAATAATGTGTTTAGGTAACAGGAACAATGTTGCTTTCAATGATATGACTCAATACACTAAGTTATCAATCAGATAATATTGTTTACATAGATGAAGAGCATATGCCAGTAGGATGATGAAACATCTTAGAGATGATTCACAAGCTGAGCTGCCAAAAAGAAATGCAACAAAGCCCATACAAAAATTCCTCCTCCTCACCAACAGACCAGACCAATCGTTGCGCTCAAACTCTAAAATACAGGGAAACTTTCTGGTTTCAATGGTAACATAACATGTTGACACCTCACAATCATGACATTGAGAGTACCATTATACCTTATCATTCTGGGGAGACACCAAGATACATTATTCAGTTGACATATACTTCAGTGTAAACTTCAGCTAAAGTGCTCATTTCAATCTCTATATCATTACTACATCTACCAAAGTAAACAGAAGACAGTCCAGTTGCCCATGCATAGAGAAACACAGAACATTTGCATATATGGAAATTAATCAGGGAAAGAAGAACATGTAAATGCATTCCCTGCTCTCCACATAAAACAGAGAAACAATTTATCTTCATTTTCCGTTGAATATGAAACATTTCCCCAGACATTAGAATATTGAAAACAATATGCTGCCAACGAGTCTCAGGGGACGGTGGATCCATATGAAAGTATTCCTCATAGCTGAGGCTGTGCTGGTGAAAGGAGGGAGATGAATGAAGGCGTAGGAGATTGTTCTGTTCTCAACATTGGCAGAGTGGTGCATTTATGTCACTATTCATGTTAATGTACAGCAAACAGGGAGGACCCTCAATTGCAGATCATCACCTGATTAAAAAACTGTCAGATGAAGTGACCACACACACACACACACACACACACACACACACACACACACACACACACACACACACACACACACACACACACACACACACACACACACACACACACACACACACACACACACACACACACACACACACACACACACACACACACACACACACACACACACACACACACACACACACACACACACACACACACACACACACAACTTCCCACTCAATGTGTTAAGGTTCCAAGAAAACCCTATTTATATTCCTTTCTCTCCAATTAGCAGACATGTGCAAAAGCAAAGCAGCCCACCCACACAGTATGAATTTAAGCCCTTTCTGTCTGATATTATCAATTCAGAATGCATTGTAAAGTATCACTATTTCAGCTTGGTGTGAATGCAATCTGTTGAGATCCCCAGCAAATTCAAAGGTCAGATTTCTCTGCCTCTTCCTGTTAGCTTTTAAAAAAAGAAGCAAAAGAAAAAAGAAGTGGCATTAGCGAGCAAGAAGCCCATCTAGTTCTTTAACTTAGGATACCCCATGTCTAATTACCTCGATCGCTTAACTAATTTGCCGATTAAAAGTGGACCTATCATGCAAAATGCACTTTTGTACGTCTTTTACACATGAATCCCCAGTCCCCGGTGTGTCAGGGAACTCACCAAGTGTCAGAAAACACAACCCTCCCTCTTTTCCTTCATACCCACGTCTCTAAAAACAGGGCTGCATCGGATCTGATACAGACTGATACAGATTTGAAATATCTCTGACGTCAGAAACGAGGCGCTCCGCCTATATGGGCAACTCTCCACCTATCAGGAGGAGACAGCCACGGCCATTGCCGTTTGAAAGCGCTGGAGATGATGTACATATGCCAGGCCTGTAGGTGGCGCTGTAGTCTGCCACAAAAGCAGCGAAGAAGATTTCTCACAGATTCAGCCCTTGCAAAAACAGGGCTAAAAAAGAGCAAATAGAGCGAAATGAGGCATGGCTAAAATGCATGATCTGTTTGGTATTTTGAATGTTTTATATACAGTAGGTATGGCCCTACAATATATTATTCAAATATAGCATGATAGGTCCACTTTAAGATAGAATCTTAAAGTGGGCCGAGCTAACAAAAACACGTTTTAAATGTTATTAAAACAATAATTATCCATATTGTTTCCGAATACACATGGGGCCCCATTAACAAAGTAGGGATTTAAATGGGATTATTTCCAAATGTGAGCATCAATGTTCAAAATTATAAACTAAGTGCATATATGGATAAAAGCACCTATCATCAAAAGTATTACAAAGACCAACAAGTCACTATTAAAAAGACAATTAAATCCTCATTGTTATATTTTTTTTTCTGGAAAAGCTATTTTGGTGATTTATATTAATGTTGGCTTTGGTGAGTGTTGCATTACCAATAATTAGCTATGCTTAGTCCATTTCTTATCCAGCAGTTAATCAATACTACCACACTCCGCATCTGCTCCATCTTTGTGTTCTACTCCAATATGGTCATCACATTGTAAGGAATCTTTTCAGGGCTATTGACAAGAGCAATGATTACAGCAGCCAATAACATTTTCAAGACAATCTATAATCCATAGCTGTATTTTTTAGTAAATTGACTGATGCCACATATTGTGTTATCCACATTATTCGAGATCTGCCTTCATCGTCAACGCCGCTGATCTACAGTTAAGCTCACTGGTGTCCTGCTACACAGTAAGTCTGCTCCTTCAGGGTTGAACTCTACATGCCATGAGCACTACATATAATAAGCCCTAAATATACACATAGGAGACTGGAGGAGGAGGAAGAGGGGGATGTCTAGCGGTCTTCATGGGAAAACATGCTCTTCACTCCTCTGCTCATGCGGTACTCTTCATTGCACTCGGGTGCTTCCCATCTCCTCCTGCCATCCTGCTCAGCAAACCGCTCAGTGCCATGGAGATTGTTATGGTAGTTCACACTCTGCCCTGCTCTGCCTCGTTCCTCTGAGCGACAGCCTCCCGAATGGCATTAATAAATTGAGTTGCCCCGTTAGCCGTCTTTACTTCAGTACACAGAGAAACATGCACTCAGTCGGCATTTGTGAGGGACCTCGGGTCAGAAGGGTGGGTTTGTCTGAAGCATCATTATCAGCTGTAAAATGCCCACTGCAAGTCTATACACTAGTTCATTTCTCATTATGTTACTGCATGTCAGTAAGGCACTGGTCTGCATCCATCTAGTCATTGGTATATCCTGAGTTCAATTAAAACTGTATGATGAACAGAAATACCAGCTTCACGCCTGATCCTCGTTACTTTCCTTTAAAGATCACCTATTATGCAAAATTCACTTTTTTTTCATTTCATACATAAACATGTGGAAAGAGATTCTGAAAGTTTCAGGAAAAAAGATTCACTCTTTTTCTCCTGATCCATTTATATAAAAACATGTCTGAAAATGAGCTGATCAGATTTTGGCCACTTTATGATGTCATAACGATGTTTTGGCTTGTGTAACCATTAGCCAATAACAAACCAAGGTAACCCCCCCCCCCACCTTGTCATCTGAATCTCCTCCTAGAGCACCATTGTGTTCTTTTTAACCAAATATCTCTCAGACGGGCGTGGGGAGTGGCTCCTTACTTTCATCTAAAGTAACAGACAGAGAATCAGCACTTTTGAAAAAGGCCTGAAACAGAGGGGATTATGGGATGCTGCAATGATCTGTTTGGTATTTGGAGCCAACACTTCAGAGACAAGTTTTGTATATATCTGAGACCTATGATATATTGATGAAAAACAGTATAATAGGGGACCTTTAAGAGAAGAAGTCCTAAACTCTCTTTATCTCTATCACCCATGTTTCCAAGAGGCTACGGCTGGCATACGTCTTCAAAGCGCCTCCATTTGTATTCATCACCATCCCACATATGGTACATGCAGCTGTGTGGGTAAGCTCATTTGACTTAATAGGTGGTGTTCTAAATATAAAAAACATACATTTCAATAATTTGCCTCCCAGGGGGCTCACAGTGCTGTTTGGCTCAGCCTGACGCTGACACGCTTTCTGTTCAACATTAACCTTTCCTCTTGTCCCTAATTGTTCCGCAACCTGTGGACAAACAAGACAATAGACCTATCGCTAAACCACGCCCCAAATATAATTTGTCCAATCATATCACAGCAAAAATCCCTCCTGGCAGAAAACTCGGACATCACCAGAAAAGCCGTTTGTGGGGCGCATCAAACCAAAACCAGACGTCTGTGATCGAAACCACTGTGAAGAGTTCAGTTTCTATGTTTATTATCTAGCTAATATCTGATGGTGAAACGCTGTGCGTGGGGTACCTGTAATTCGGACACCAGGTACCCTAAAAGACTGGATGGAGGAGTATATTTCGTACCTTTTCCGAAGCCCAAAAGAAAACTCAACAAATGCAAGCGGTGGATTATGCTGTGTCGTCGACCACATAGCACATACACAACTGAATGTGAAGACAATTACCAAGGACACTTATTATTGCTCAAAGGTAAGGTCAATTCATAAAGACATAATATTGACGGCATGTATTAGAAACGTAGACCAAACTATTAGTTTGCTAACGATTGACTTTGACTGCCAACTAGCTAGCGTATATCCAGCCCAGCTAACTAACGTTAGCTGCCAACTTGTTAGCCAGCTAACTAGCTACAGTGTTATCAACATCAACGTTTGCTGTCTGACTTTTCGTCCTCGCTAGTTAGCTGGTGTTTTTAGCTAACTGTCTTTTCACCTCAAAGCACTTCAGAGATGGGAAGCCAACTCTGGAATATCCAGATCCCATCCGGGCTCTCGTGTGTGCTGCTCCGAAAAGACACAGACCCTCAACCAAAAAAAGGTAACGTAACAGTCAGCCAGGTGCATAACAGTGAAAATGAATACCAACAAGGACAGTTATAGTTATAGATTTAATGTAGTGACCACCACTGCTAACATTGACTTGAACTCCCCCCGCGGCCATTGTCAACAGTCATTCACGGTCGGCTTTGTTTGTCCGAGTTTTCAAAGGGGGCGTGGCTTAGCGATAGGTCTATTCCCCAAGAGTAGGTATGGTATGGGAAAACATCATTGCATGCAGTGACAAAAGATGATCTAGGAAAGTGAAGGGCAGAGGGATGAGCCGTAATGCTGATCCATAACCTGTGGCATGTTGAATGTTAAAATACCACATCTTCCCCTCGGATGAGAAGCCCTCCCCTCTTTCACTCTCTTCCCCAAGATAAATGATTTAACATCACTACCAGGGCTGAGTGCTGCCTAAAGCGTATCTACCGTACTTTTTAATTGGGTGTTATCCCTGGGCTTATCCCTGGTGCATGGCTGGCTTTGGAACCACCAATCTAGTAATATTAGATTAGAAACCAAATAAATCTCAGTTGTATGAGCAATATTCAATTCAAATAATTTTGAGAACTTTCATTATACATTTTAGAAAATAACACATAATGCGTATTACCGAGAAAACCCAATGTGTGAAATGAACAACAAATATACAGAAAGATAACAAATGAGTTTTTAAGTATTATCCAATGTCACAAAAAAATCCAGCAAACTTGCATTTCTTTCTTCATAAAAAACAATAATAACTTCAATATGACTTGGTAATTTCCCAATTATGGGTTAAAATGTTGTTGGGGCCATGTTATACAACTTTACCAGAAATGGTGGAAGGTGAATAAACTATAGTGCATGGATGCTGATACATCAAGCTCGGCTCACACTGATAAGCTGGACATTTGCCCAAATAGGGCTGTTTGTATTAGAGAAACTTGGAACTGAATTCTACACGGGGTCCAGGTATGATTTTCCACATCCACATTCGGCAGAGGCTCAGTCAGTAGGGGCTTGGACTGGGAGCTGTAGGGTCGCCGGTTCAAGTCCCCGAACAGACTTAAAGTATGGAGTGTGGACTGCTACTTGGAGAGGTCCCAGTTCACCTCCTGCCCTGCCATGGTGCCCTTGAGCAAGGTACCGGATAACCCCCCCACTCCCATTGCTCCCCGGGCGCTGTGCAATAGCTGCCCACTGCTCATAGTACTAGACTCCTGGTACTAGGATGGGTTAAAAGCAGAGAACACATTTCACTGTGTGTGCTGTGTGCTCTGCATGTGTGACCATGTAGAGGGTTTCATCCCTCCCTATTCTTCTTCTTTCATGTTCCTTTACACAATGAACAGTTGTCAGCTTCGGTTTTGATGTGAAAAGCCAAATGAAGAATAACAGCCACCTGTAGCTGTGCAGCATGTCACTTGGGCTGTTTAGTCTGACAGGTGTCTGGCCTGGAAATTGTCCGGCTACACCCTGCTGCCATGCTCCACATTAATATAATAGCAGCGATGAGGAAGGCATATGGTTGACAGTATGTCCCTCAAAAACACAGTTGATGTGAATATAAGGTTCTGGTTCCAAACCTCCTTAAATCAAAAATGAAAAGGTAACAAAAGCATCACACTGTTTGATAAGCCACTGTGGCCCTCATGTCCAAGGCCAGTTCCCCAGCTGGATGACACTGCTGCCGACCCCAACATGCCTGGGCTTTGATAGTGGAGGGTGAAAGATGAAGGATGAAGCACAGCTTTCATTGTCTTCTCAGAAACATAGACCCTCTTTGCCAGTTGTGACACATTACAATAGTACTCCGCATCAAACGTGGTGCACAGACAAGTCATTAGATTGCATTAGATAGCACACACATCACTCAATCCTGCTGGAGAGAATGTCAAAACACAACCTTGTGCTATTGTGATTACAAACTTGTATTGTTACATGCATTACACTGCCCTTAGCAATACCCTTGAAGTATGCAGAATAAAACAGGACCAGCGATCTTTCTCTAAGAAGACCTTTCCTACATTGCACACATTTTATACTGCCTGTCTGAATACTGTTAAAGATCCATGAAGAGTGAAGAAATGCATAAACCATGATGGCAGCTGCTGCTGTCTGAATAGGAGATCTACAGGCAGTGCAGGTATGAGAGCTGTCAGTGTGATGCCACTGTGGGACTGGGTCTCAGGCATGCTAATGTGGCATTTGGGTTAAGAAGTGAATGTGACAGGAGTTCATGGGAGTGGGTAGAGGACATGCAGGGCACCTTATTTTCAGTGTGATAAGCAGTTCTTCTTTTCTTTTGAGGTCAGTCTGACTTCAACCACAGAATCAATACAAACATGCTTACTGGACGATGTAGCTGGCCCCTGTGCTTTCCTGTATTTTAGTTTTCTTCCAGCATGTTCATTACGACCAAGGACACAAACACAGAAAATAAATGACTGACCTGGTGAGGTTTTTAAATCAACAGTTGGTGGGGCTAATGCACGATTAATGGCAGCAATGGACGAATAAAAAGGGAAAAATAAAACCGAGCACATATGCAACCAACAATGGTCTCAACATATAAAAGACACAATTGTAAATATTTTCTTATGTAAGGAAAGCATATTTGAAAAGCAGAAGATTAATTATATACCAGTGTTTCCCACAGATCTTAAATATACTTGGGCGGGCCGGGGGGGGGGGGGGTTTGTCAGAGCACTTCATCCTTCTGGGATTTCATGAAGAACAGCTCCAACGCCTGTGTGTATGGGAACGCCTCTGGTGCTGGTCCAAATACAGATGTAAGTCTCTTTTGTTATATATTTCAAAAAGGACACAGCTTTCTAACTTGCTGTTTCAGAAAGGGTTTTCTGAGAATGGCACAGCGGGGGAGAATAGGTAGAGCTTAGACCTCTGTCTTTCTGTAACTTTTATCGATCACATTGCTTCGTGCGATCTCCAGTCTTCCAACTTTCCTCCACCTCTCCATTCATGCTCAGCCTATTGGCACATTAATCCCAATCTGCAATAGCTGCCGTAACACAGATTGCATTAGCTGCTGAGTGATCAAATTAGGCAACAGCACGCTTTCCCGCCTCCAAAATCAGTGGCACTTTCCGATGGAGACAACTACACGCTTACAATCAATTTGCTATACCCTAATCTAATCAAGCAGCACACACGCATCCCTGTGCCCCCCCCCCCCCCCACGTTTTATTTCTTGTACACTTGGGGACATGGAAATATACTGTAAGCTCTACACAGCTAAACAGTGACACACACATCCACGGGCGCACACCCCTACTTGTAGTGACACCATTGCATGCACGGACATGCATAAAGCCCTTCTTTTGTTTTTCAACATTCATAGCCACACATGTCCTCATTGACATGGTTCACTAGATCCACAATAAACACATTTGCCTCCTGCCTCTCCCAGGGGCTCGCTGCCTTCTTGTTAGGAGTTGGTTAAGATGTAGGAAGCAAACAGAGAGCAGGAAGAAGATCATGTTGACACAGTCTCTTAATCAACACCATTTATCTCCCGAGCACGCATGTAGCAGTTTCACAAACAGGTAAGAATCAATGAGAGCTCACAGTGGGACATGCAGTGAACGCACCACCATGCTGCATTTTGTAAGATAAAACATTATATTATTATTGCGTAAAATAAATTAGAATTGATAAAACCATAGTGTAACCGGATCATCAGTAAATAAATGCTTGTGGCACATTGTTTCCTTTTTCAAAAACTGTTTTTACTGATTCTTTGATTATAGTAATCTAAAAAGTTTTGTTTTTCCCTGCTGCAATTAAAAAGACACAGTTCAGAGTAAACATTGTCGTCTTGCAGCGGCACGGTTAAAAAAAAGAAGATGAGAGAAAGCATAAATGAGCTCCTGAATATGCACACAAGCCTTTTTGTTGAAGTAATAAAAACAAACAGTGTCTGCACTAAGAAAGGTATTTTTCTATTTGGATTTTCACATACATATTTCTACTATTTATATTTGTGTATACATATATATATATAAAAGGAAACAGTGGTTCCAGTGGTGATCAAGCACTCAGGGCTTTAACCATCAAACTGGGACAGGGGCTCCGGCAAATCCCAGAAACAACATCTGAGATCTCTGAGCAGAAGAGTGCAGACCCAGGAACAGCTTAGACACCACGAACCCTCAGGCTCCCAGGCCTCAGGTAGAGGGAGGAAGGACAACAGACTGCCCAGGATAGGGGAGTAGGGACATTTTGATATGCCCACTGTGAACATGCAAAAGGACTTCAGTCTTTGATTAATAACCAGAGCACACATTCAACCACATGAACGTACAACATTCATCCCACAGGGAGAGAGTAAACAGAATCAATATTTGCACCCATGAAGCACTTCTCCAGGCTCCACAGTGCAAACCACTGATGTCTCATCTCTTTTAATGAGGGATGGCTCACTAGGCATCTGTTACACGTAGATTGTTCCCTTTAAAAATCCAGGCTGCTGCTCGTTAGAAAGTGACAAAGTAAGTGTGCAATCCACGGAAACATGCAAGAAGAGGATGAACACTTTAGAAGGCTTACTATGACATTCAGCGCATAGTGTAACTATGATTGAGGAGTTGCCTCCACACGGCTCTCCAAATGAATGAAAACTGAGCGGGTGGTAAGCTTAAAGTGTTTACTTGAGGGTAAACCAGAGGGTAGCAGTATGTGGCCAGCGCCCCATGTCTTTACCCAACCCGTGTTCCTCACCTCGATGGAAAATGCCACAAGTTCAAGGAAAGATGTGAAGGAGAACTCCTAAGGACTTGCAGACAACCATGTGCCAAGAGACTCCGACTCAATACAACTAGGCTATGGATGATTTTGTATTTTTTCAAAGCAACTATATGTATAACAAAAGACAGAAAATTAGTACAGTGATACACTCAATGTTGTACAGTTTATGTAAGGATTCCTGTCAAATAGTTTTTACTGCTATATATTAGTGCTTAAATGCCTTATAAAGAACCCTTAAAAAGTGAATTCACATACAGTTCATATATGAAGTGAAGATGCAAGAAGAAGTTTTGATAACTGTAAACACTCACATACAAACTGTGCTACTAAATTGTGAGGCCAGCTGAGTTTCGCTACAACAAATGCTGGCTGCTGATGGGTTATTTTGCTACAAACAAGCTTCCCATTAAGGGAAAATATGAAATTGAGGCAAATGTGTTCAACATAGAGTAAGCCCATTGCTCAGTGGTTGTAGAACATGTCATGAGTTTCAACGACTAGTTTCTCAAGTAGCGGCATCCAAAGGGAAACGCAATCTGTCTGTTTGGGAAGTTTTCTACAGGTTAACTTCAAATGTTCCATAACATAAAAGTTAGGTGAATCTATCAACTGTCTGTAGGTGTGAGTGCAAATGCATTAGTCTGTGTGTGTTAGCTGTGTGATTGTCTAGTGACCTGGACAGGATGCATCGAGCCACTCGCCCAAGCCAGTTTAACAAGCTACATTCACTCTTGGAGGCCAACCTCACTTACATGTTTTGTGTCTCTACTGTAGGCTATTTTTATTATATGTACAGCACTTTGGCTCGACCAAAAATCGTTTATAAATGTGCTATATAAATAAAACTTGATTTGATTTAGTGCCACAGCAATCCCTTGTTCATAATATCGTCTCATTTGTTCCTATTGCCTGCAGTCATGCTGTCATTCACACAACATCGTCACAGTGGGATCCCCTTTTTTTCATCTTCTGCTCTATTAATTTGCTCCCATGAGCTCTTGTTGATGTGTAAAGATACTATTAATTTCAAATCACTCAGACGTACGGCCAATAAGGAATGACTGAAAATAATTAGTATGAAAATATTATTTCTGTTAAGAAATCAATGTGTTTTGTTTAACCAAGCTCTTAATTATGTATCACTTGTATATACTCTTATGGCACTACTTTTATTCTATTTTATTGTATCTACTTGCAATATTTTATCTGTTTTATTGTGTTGCACTGTTGGAGGAGCCTGGGACCTAAGATTTGCATTAACATAACTGCACTGTAGCT
The DNA here is from genome assembly GCF_902827175.1 of Gymnodraco acuticeps. Taxonomy (NCBI): domain Eukaryota; kingdom Metazoa; phylum Chordata; class Actinopteri; order Perciformes; family Bathydraconidae; genus Gymnodraco; species Gymnodraco acuticeps. The sequence goes on along the minus strand of NW_022990346.1, from coordinate 1,737,982 downwards.
ATGTACGAATGACAATAAAAGCCTTGAATCCTTGAAAAGAAACTTGAGAATGTATAGTTTACACAAGACCAGTAATGTAACGTGTGCCTGTTAATGTTTTTTGTATACTTAAAACTTAGTCTGGTTTGGTTTCATAGTGCATATGAAGAGAGACTCATGCTGAACTACTCTGTGTTGTCTTTGAGCTTGATTTTCAATGATAAAATCAAAAGCTTTTTTCTATTGATAACTGCACGCTAGAAGGGGTGCTTGAAAGTACATAATAACATAGCCAAAAAAACATACACCAAGTAAACACCTGCTTAATTAAAACGGTATTAAGACAAACTGCTCTCTTAAGTACACACACTCTCCAACACTGGCTGCTAAAGAAGGCCCACTACAGAGTTCATTAAAGGCTTAAAATTACCACTGCACATTAAACTGTCTCCCCCAGAGTAATCATTGAACAATAAATATGAGTTAGATAGAGGAACATGTTTGTAAGTTCAGATCTTTTTGCAGCAGGGCCACATTGAAAGTAAATCTGCCAGGAATAAATAATATATATATCGTTTTACTCTTCAGCTGCTGTAACATGTCCCCTTCAGTGGACCAATAAAGTGTTTGTATTATAATCTTGTATACATTGTTGGTATATATTTGGGCGATTTCAAAACATCTGGTTAAAGACTGTTAACATTGCTAACAGATGAAAAAGGCTGCCATTTCTATTTGGATTTATTTTCCGAGCTCTCTCTTTATATTCTTTTAAGTAGTTTCCCTCCATTAACTTCCATTAATCCCATTAAAAGCATTACAAGCACAGTGACATTTCCTTTCTCATGGAGGCTACAAGAATGAACCACAGGTTCAAAAGTAACATGGATTGTGAAGCCGCCTGGGACCTGGACAGACGGTACGCAGCGGTAAAAAGGGTTTTTGACAGCTATTGTGAGACCCTCTTTGAACCTCTTTGATTCCTCCGTACCTGCCAGAGCAGCAAGTGGTAGTGAAGCTGGCCTCTCCACAGGGCAGCATGTTGAGGACAAAAGAGATGAAAGCTCAGGTGTTTTATCTTAACATACGTGTCACTACAACAAAGGAATCCACTTCACACACTTCATTACTGGATGCAGATGTGATGAAATGTCTTCCGACCTGGACACCATGACACATTTCCAAACAACTGATAGAAAGATCAATAGCTTGTTTGTCCTTAAAGGCCCTGTCACACTGTCCCGAAATTGACACCCGATGGACACACGAATATGGAATTGTGAATTTCGCACGAAGATGGCCCCGAACCACACACGAAGGCAACATTTACATTACATTTAAGACATACAACTGCAATGAAAGTACCAAAAACAATTGTGTTACTATGATACTGTACTGATATCTTCAGACTTTGTTCTTTACTTTATCCGTCGTTATATGTAGAAAATATTACGTTTTCTCCGTAATGTTGTTTCCATAACAACAACAACTTCCTGTCAACTGTCCTTCAACATAATATATTATATCCTTTTTAGTTTCACAGAACACAAATTGGGTTATTTACATAATATATTTACATGATTTTGTTGTGCAATAAAACAACCCGATGGACACACGATAAAGGAAATGTTCAAATTCGGCTGTGATCGTAACAACATCGGGCCATTCCAGTGTGCGAAAAAGTACACGTCCCACCGTCCGGGACGTGTTATTTACAATATCGGACAAGTAGATATTTCAATTGACTTGTCCGGCGGAGAAGTGACGTTTTTTGCCCTGATTTATTGACAAATTATTGATAAATTCAGTTTACAAAAGGCAGAACTCATTCGCAAATTGTACGGGTCCGCCATTGTTCGTTTAGAAATGTTAGTTTCGGTTCTGTTTGTCGATTCCTAAGGAAATGCATCTCGCCGCTTTCTGTACAGTTAGACGGGGGCGGGGCGGGAAGTGTAGCACAGTGGCAGGGTTGGGAAGCAAAACTCCGTTCTGAGTAGGAACAAATAACAATTGTCCGGTCCCAGGATTAATAAGAGTTGTGAGGACAGGAGGCGAGGCCGAGCCCCGCGGACCGCAGCTCTCTCTCTCTATGCTCCGTATCAGCTGATCGCTGCACCGTGCAGCTCAGCGTCTCTCTCTCTCTCTTTCTACACACAGCGGATCCGCTGCCCGTTTAACAGCCTCATCTTTGTCAAACTTTCTTATGTTCTTTCTCTAACACATAATGAAGGTTATTAAGCGTTTTAACTCCTATGTTGTTAATATTGACCGCCATTTCCTTTATGAAGTGAAGCACTAGCTGTCTGTGTCCTCGCGCTGTCCTCACATCCCCGGACCCCCAGACTCGGAGGAGCACAGGGATGTCAGTATTGTTTATGAAGCAGGGTATAGAAAGTACATTATTGAAATGAAAATACTATTTATTTACTTTTACAAACAGTGAGCAGCTGGGCAGCTGCAGCATGTGTCCTATTGCAGGACATGTCAATCAATGTTTATTTATATAGCCCATTAGGGATATCTAGATACTTTCCAAGGTTTGACATAATGAATTGAGCTACTTTTAAAGCAAGCAACAATGTTTTCAAATCTATAATTAAAGAGGTCCGCAAAAACACTATCGACCAATCAGATTGTTTGATTTGACTTGTCAGTTTTATATATTTCCATTTCTTCCGTTACGAAACAAACTTACAAAGCATAAGATGGAAACATTTAAGATTAACTTCGACCTCCGGGGGGGTCTTACTATGGAGGAGTGGATTGAGGAGTGCCTATCTCCAGAAAAAAAAAGCACCTAAACGACGACATGCAGAAATACGTGAAGAGCAGGTAGACCAACTGGAGAAGTACCACCATTCAAAAGCTTTCTGATGCGGGTCTTGAAACAAAGCAGAGAAATTATGACCGTTAGTGGCCACAGGTGCGAAAGCTCTCTCCAGAGCTGCTGGAAGCCAAATCTCGGGGACCGGAGAAAGTGGAGCAATATTCTGACCACGCCAAGCAACAGCCTATATTAGAACAACCTCAACCTATACAAGTAACCACGTAAGCCATTCTACTGATGCTGGACAGGTTTTCAGTGGGTGCACAATAAACGGCAACATACAAATGAATGTAAATAAATAGCCAAATAATGGATCAACGCTCTCTGTCTAATATGTTCGCTAGCTGTTAGTGTTGTTGCATAGCAACCACCTCGCACTATGTTTCGTGCAGAAGGCAACGGAGGGACTATTTTATTTTGAACATCATTATTTACTAATAAAAACTATTTAAATTAGAGTGTGTATTTTTCTTTCATATTGCCACACTTGGTAACCGTTTTATAAAAGCAATAGCTCACTTCAGGCCGTGATATATGCTCATTATATCACAGCTAAGGGGGTTGTCGACCCTCCGCTTCGCGTCGGGCCGAACCACGGCCCTTAGCTGTGATATAATGAGCATATACCACGGCCTGTCGTGAGCTATTGCTTAAATATCACATGTGTAAGCGTGCAAGCGTCTTTGAGTTGTAGAAAAGCGCTAGGCCTATAAGCTATAAATATAATGTATTATTATTATTATTATTAGGTTATGTCCTATGTGTTGGACATGTGTGGTTGGACACTATCTCACAGGCAGGTTGCAGTGTAACATCAGAGGAGACTGGGTCAATTGTACATTCTCAAACTGCACCACTTGTATTCAATAACCGTAAGAAATTAAACAGTATGAAGTGATTTGTAAATAGGAATACAGATTTGACTTAATGTTTTCATAAATATATTTTTCTCCCAGTTTGTCATGGGACTTATTTTTACCCTCTCAAAGAACCGGAATTGAGAACCAAAAATAACCGGAATCGAAAAGCAGAACCGGAATCGTTAAAATCCAAACGATACCCAACCCTATGTGTGATGCAGTAAAATCTTACCGCTCACTTACGTTAGCGGTGTCGTAAAAACCGTGGGAAAATGTAAAATACGATGGCGAAGAAGAAGATTCCAGTGGCCCCAATTTTTGTCCATTCTGGACAAGTGAAAAATGTATTCGGACAAGTAAATTGCCAAACTCACTTGTCCATGGACAAGTACTCTCTAAAAACTTTTTCTCACACTGCATTCGTGAGGGCATCTTAAGCCTTCGTATGACCGCCGGTGGAGTTTCTCAGGCTCCGGCAGCAATTTCGTGAGCGGTGGCAAAATCTTTGGCATGCCAAAAAATTGCCGAAGGACCTTGCGAAGGTTCATTTTCGTGTTGAATTCGTGTGTCAATTGTGCCCTTCGTAAGGCCATCGTGAGGGCATCGTGTTATCATCGGTGCCATCGGGCATTCGCCCCGATCAGAGTGAGGGCGAATGCCCGATGGCACCGATGATAACACGAAGATGACACGATTTGACAAGATGCCCTCACGAGTGCCTTACGAAGTTGCCGCTCACTAAGTTGCTGCCGGAGCCTGAGAAACTCCACCGGCGGTCATACGATGGCTTAAGATGCCCTCACGAATGGCCCGATGTTGCTACGATCACAGCCGAATTTGAACATTTCCTTTATCGTGTGTCCATCGGGTGTCAATTTCGGGACAGTGTGACAGGGCCTTAAAGGAAATTATTTTTTAAAAGTAGGTGCAAACACAGCACACATACATACAGAGAACTAAAGCATAGAAGAGAGAAAACTGTATTAGTCTTATACATACAACAGACTGGATTACTTATAATTTAAGCAGAAGTCCCTTATTTTAAGCTTGTAGGGCTATAGATAGAAAGATCGGTAACACTTTATATTAAGGTACACAAATTAACCATCAACTAGTTGTTAATTAGCATGCATATTAGCAGTATATTGGCTCGTTATTAGTCATTATAAAACACTTATTAATGCCTTATTCTACATGACCATATTCTACAAGTAATAAGCCATTAGTTGAGAGTTTTTCCTCAATAACCCTCTAATTAGTGCTTATTTATTGCAAGTAAGGAAGGTGTTGTACATGAGTTTTGGTCTTAATATGCTCTGCTCAATATGGGCCTAATAAGGCAGTAGTACCACAAGAATAGTAATTCTCCCATAATAACACTTAACAAATGTGATCTATTCTTATGTAACAAGACATTAAACTATAAGTGTTAATTGTGTCTAAATAACTCAACATTAGGTATGTATATCTAAGAACATGTTCCCTATTTTAAAGTGAAGTCTTGTTCATAACCAATAAGCTATTAGTTTGACTCTAATTGACCTGAACAGGTTCCCTATTCTAAAGTTGCCTCCTCTTCACACTTTGTAAATACATTATAGAACACAACTACTGAAATTAACCTCAACAGTACATGAACAAAGTAGGCACACATTGAAATATCTGTTTTATTAATGAACCACTAAAGAAAGGTTCAGACAGATACCAAAACATGTCAACACATATGCAGCCTGTACTTTTTAATAGATTTTTAACAGAGTTTATTTATTTGTGATCATACTGTGTGACCTGCTTGTATGTACTTACACACTAGGTGTACTGTTCTCTCTATGTGTTGTACTGTCTCAGTGTGAACATAGATTAAACAGCCAGCCAAACTCTTTTGAGAGCCAGGGAATGAGCAGCCATGCTCCTTTATTGACTTATTTGCAGTCCACTGACATTCAAACGGAGTGAAACTATTAAAAAAAGAAGTTACAAGGCACTTAATTATCTCATATGCAAGTGTAACATACACAGATTAACACATAGGATAGGACCGCTAAGTGTAAACAAGGTAAATATAGCTAATGCTAGCTGTGCAATAAGCATGTATACAGGCTAGTATGTCTAACACTAGCATGTATGCTAACACTACCGTGTATGCTAACACATTTTCTCATTGTGTTTAAAGTTTAGTGTAGTAAAGTTACTAATCCTTACAGTGTAAGTGTAAGGCTTACACTTACAGTCATTGCTTTCTGATGGACTTGACCTTCAGGTTGCATAGGGATAATTAGTAGCAGTCTACTGCCATGCTATTCAGTTCACTTTCTCCTACTGTACCCGGTTTCCTGTCTAACCTTCAGTACACATTTTACAAAAATATAAATGTGCAAATATGAAACTTACAGGTCAATGTCACCTTGATATTGGTAGCTGAACTGTCAATACCCCAAAACATGTTCTTAGATACCTACTTTTAATGTTGAGTTATTTAGACACAATTAACACTTATAGTTTCATGTCTTGTTACATAAGAAAAGATCATATTTTTTATTTAGTGTTATTATGGGAGAATTACTATTCTTGTGGTACTACTGCCTTATTAGGCCCATATTGAGCAGAGCATATTAAGACCAAAACTCATGTACAACAACTTCCTTATTTGCAATACATAAACACTAATTAGAGGGTTATTGAGGAAAAACTCTCAACTAATGGCTTATTACTTGTAGAATATGGTCATGTAGAATAAGGCATTAATAAGTGTTTTATAATGACTAATAAAGAGCCAATATACTGCTAATATGCATGCTAATTAACAACTAGTTGATGGTTAATTTGTGTACCTTAATATAAAGTGTTACCGAAAGATCTTGCAAAATTATCTCGTCAAAAAAGTCTGTACCTGCATCTAGAGGAAGGGGTTGAGGGTTTAAGTTCTGGTAGAGAGGAGGATCTGGGTCATTATGTGATTGTGAGGGTTTTGCTGATTAGGGATGATGAGACGCAATCAGAAAAGTTGGGGTGTTGTAATACAGATGAGTTTGCTGGCTAAATTAGTTTAGCTATTTAGGAGTTTATTCTGATTTGTGCTGTAAGCAAGGACCAATCATGACGTTACAGCAATCATGACGTTACAGCAATCATGACGTTACAACTAGTGCTTGCACTGACTATAAGGATCACAGCATGTTCGTCCAGAGTGTGGGCGCAGTCTGTCTTGGACCTGATTATTCCTGCTCTGTTTATTAGAGCTGGGGGTTAAGCTTCAGAGAGCACCATTCTTTTATATCTTTCACAGACAACAGTCAAACATAATGTTATTTGTATAACATGGTTCCCTGATATAACAAGGAAGTATCTCCCTATCGTAAAGCCCTCATTACTGTGAGGTGGAAAGTTTGTGCCCTACCTGTCGATTGCAGAGCCTCGTCGATAGGAGGGCTAATTGACACTTGTTATTGCTCTGTCTCAGACATAACATCATCTGAGGTTTGATTATTAAAAAGCTGTACCCTACCGTAAAATAAACTTCTCAATAGGCCTAAAGCAAATTGCATTCAACCAGCATAGAGTTACCAGAATAATAACACTTTTGCAACATAATCGCAGCATGCCCCGTCTCCTCAAATAATATTACTGCTTTCCCCTGCTCTTGGTACAGAAGCGCCCAAAGGCTAGTGCGTGTCCGTTTGGCTACTTTACATAAACCCAGCATATTAGTATGCATCCACTGGAAAAGAAACAAATACACTGAGAAGGAGATCTGCAGCTATGATATTAGGAGACAGTAGAATCAAAACAAGTGACACACATTTTAAGAAATGCCACCAGCTGATCTGCTTTACCACCTCTGCTCCTTCTCTTATCCGGTGTCTCCACTGCCAGGAGGGTTGTGGATTAGCTGCCGTGTGTTCCACCCACAGGGGTGTTTCTCAGTAATCTGGCATCTATTAAATATTTGCTCACCCACAGTGGTAAGGCAGTGTGGCCTTTTCACTGCAGGACAGCCAGGGAGGCAGAATGACTGTTAGAAAGGACTGGATTCAAGTGGTCCAAAGGACAATGTGCTTCTGACCTGGAGGTCAGGACAATGTCTGAGATCCAGATCAAGGTTTGCCCATCAATTGTGCGACCTTTGATTGAAGTGAGAACTGTGGCTGTGGAGCAGACTTGGTGGGAATTTAAAATGCAGTGAGGCAGGTTCCACCTCTCGCTTGCTTAGTTATTCTGGGATGACACTGCCAGAGCACCTACAACTACAATAAGGGGAGAGTGCTTAACCAGGGATTACACAGCAGACAAATACTATCAAAAAAACAGTAAAAACACAAGCTTTTTCATTTGTCTCGCTCCTTTTGTAAAACTCTTCCAAAGCACTGCACATAGTGTCATCGGAGCGATACCTTAATGCTAGGACGACTCCTGTTATTGATTTTAAAGTTTATATCAAGCCAAAAACTTGAAGCCTAGAGAGACCCATTCTGGTCTGGCCTGACCCCGGCTCAGGTTACATTTTAAAGAAGACTCCAGCCCGACAGAGCACAAAGACCCCACCAATGTAATGAGAAAAAAATAATATTAGTTTACCAGTAGTTGTTGCAAATAAAGATATCATCTTAAATATGCATTACAACTTAATTATCTTTTTCTATGAACAATTAACTGTGACTAACACCATAAACAATCTAATAATCCAAAATGAACCATAACAGAAACAAACAAGACATTACTTAAACAAAGTAAGATGAAAACCCTCTGTACAAATAATAGAAGGACGATGGAAGAAGTGTCTCCATCTGGTAAAAACCATATGGCACAGGGTCGGCCCCATTGGGTTCAGGAAGATATTATGCTATCTGTTTAGAAATGTGTTTAGAAATGTGTTATTTGCGTGAAAATGTCACATCTTGTCTTTGTAACCTTTCAATATCTATTAAGCATCATGAGCTTATGTTCACACTGCATATTCAGATTAGAAAGTTGTGCACATGGTTCATATTCCACCATATCAAATATTACACTGCACCACAAGACTACAAATCAGATACTGATCCTCTGTATACCTTAAAATAATTGTTTTGATTGTTTCATTTGACTATATAAAAAAGTGACTACAGTATATGTTGCATTTCAATGTGATACATTTACCTTAAAACAGAAAGAGTGACAATTATATCTGATGTAAGTCAATACAATGGTTTACAAAAACTCCTCTTCAATCCGCTCTTTGACATGTCCACAGAGCCTCCTGCCTGAGATGAGACTACTACTGTACCTTCTGTTAGTACGATGACGCAAAGATAAGTAATCTTTTCAACCCCAATCGGTCACTGTCTGCTACTTCAAACCGACAGACTCACTGAGGCCAAAGACCCTCTGTAGAATCGCTTCTTAAAGGCTGTGAACTTCTTATGAAAGGCCAAGATGTCCTTGCCGACTTAGCTGGATGTAATATGCTGAAATCAAGTCAATACACCTCACCTAGTTATCTGGAGAACAAGCTACTTGACACACACACACACGATTTGTGAGAAGACGTTTGTGTGGAGAGGGACTATTGAACGCCTCAGCCATGTAACCTCGCTAGTTTTTAACGCTCCCTTTGCCCTGGTCTCACATCAAGCTGCCATTCTCCGTGCAGTTGAAAGACCCCCTTTAAATGGACCATTATTAGCTGCCAGGTTTTAGCAATTGTTTAAATCTCCGTAAGATAAAGTTAGCATTGAATGTCAAGGAAACATAATGTGTTACAGATGTATTCATCACAGCTGTAAAGCACGTTTAAAAAATGACCAGAACTGCGAGGACATGTTGAAACCTTCACATGCACTCATTTCCATCTAATGCTTATCAAAGGAGTTTTAAAAAAAATACATTGTGCTTTAGTGACATTATTGCTATGGCAACCGTTATCCACATATGAATGGCTGATAAGGTCAGGAAAAACGAGAGAGGCCGATTTAACAGTCCGCCAAACAGAAACAGCGCGCACACGGTAGAGAAGGTTGACGGAAATACACACAGGTCACATATACAACAGTAAAAACACTACCTGTCAGTGTGCTCGAAGACAGAGTCTAATTGGCAGCATGGTGTGTGATACCTGGCCAGAGTTTCAGAGGGAAGAGTTTCCCAGAGCCAGGAGGGAAGCCGGAATCAATAAGAGCAGCACAAACATTTCTGTCTGCCATAAACCTCACTTACTGCTCCACTGGACTGTCACTAAGAGAGCCTTAAGACCCACGTCACAGGACGAGCAGAATGATTCAAGCACAGGAGTGCTTAAAGGTTTACAACATGATATTGAAAGGTAAATCAAATACTTAAAACAACCGTTGGCAATTTAGGAATTACGGTCATTTGGTTTCTTGTGAATAATTAGATGGGAAGATCGATTCCACTCTCATGTCTGTATGCTAAACATGAGGCAACAGCCAGGGGCCAGAAAATAGGAAAAGGCTCGTCTGGCTCTAGTGTTTATATAATGAACAGCAATGTGTCGAAAAAGGAAAATAGTGTGTAACCATTCCAACAAGTTAAAAATGTTCCTTTAAAGGAATGCTCCACTCATTAGATAATTAATCAAAACTTCAGTATTTAGTGAAACATTATGTTTAAACCATACCCTGAAGAAATCAGCGATATTCCCCGGTAAATAATGATTTTATAGCTCTTTTTTATCAAAACCTGTATATTCCGTCAGGCCGCTGCCATTTTCAGTAGTCACGTGATGGTCGTGACGTCATCCATGCGTTCACTTTGTAAACACACGAAAACATGGAGTATTTGAGTTCGGACTCGTCAGCCGAGGAAGAAGTTTTGAGCAATATGAAGAGATTGGAAGGGGGAATTCAGCCATACAGGTTCGAGCCTACTTAGTACTACTTAGTAGATACAATGATTTTGATTACTAGATATGTATGCATGTAGTACCACCCTTGCTAGCGATTCCCTCTCTAGTTTAGCATACTCAGCCTCGTTGTCCCTGGCCCTAGAACCACGATTTTATGGGGCCGGAAAAACTGGGGGGAAATACCCACTAGCCGGTACTACGCTATATGGAAAGGCCACCAAAAACTGGCCTGGCCTGGACGATAAAGGACGTTTAAACGGGGCTACCCGCTGCAATGGAAATGCGCTATAACATACCTTATTCTTACTCCGAGCACTACTTCTGGTCCTCCGTCGCTTCACACTTGCAGAGGGCGATTTCTCAACTGGCCGAACTGGTGTCCTGGTCGGTGATGACACCAGAAAGACCAATGGTACTGCATCTCCATTAAGTAATGGTTGTTCAATAAATCCCATGTTATGTTTTATCATACTCTCAGAGTAGTCGTCCGGAAACTTGAAATGTTCGCTGGATACATGCGCCTGTGGATCTTTCGGTTCGGGCCGGCCACATTTCGCTAGCCACTGCCTCCGAACGTACTTCCTACGCTTACCTTTTGGCAACAGATGGTTGATGGTTGCAACAGTGTTGATGTTATTTCGGTAATTAATCAGTTTAAAATCACTGATAATGTCATCGGATTAAAAAAAAAAAAAGAAAGACTGGGAGAGACTGGTCTGTTTTATCGGATGATAATTATTTAAAAATGAGTGTCATGAGCATACCATTCCTTTAATAGACTGGCACATAACATAGACAATTATATTTTGTTGGAACCTTCTATTACTATTATTTTTTTATTTTGGTTTAAGAAATCAGATTTATAAATGTCCCAGATTAGAAAAGCCTACGAGTGGAAGCCGTTTTTGGCAAAATATGATATTCCTCCTACTCTTTCCCATTTATTGCCTTAAAAGGATGCAACAATTGTGCTCAGGGAGATGGATGTTAAGAATAACACAAGGTTTAGATGTAACCAAGTGCAAGGCTCTGGATGAAAATCAAATAATAACTGAATGAGAGAAATGCAGCAGTTTTCAGAAAGTGTGGCACAGCAACAGAAAAGCAGGCGTTGTATGATATTTTGGGAAGAGCCCAGTGTGTTCAAAGGGCTTCTGCACTTCATAGCTCAGTTTGTGGGAGGAAAGAAAAGAAAAAAGTGATGAAACTGTCATGAGCGTCATTGGTGTCTAAATATAGCCTTGTACATCTACAGCCAAGTGTTTCCTCCGCAGACTGTCAAACGGCAGAGTGAAGGGATAACAAACTTGTAAACACACAATATGAAGAATTGCATGTCAGAGGCTGCCTCCACTACTGGACTTTAACCCCATAAAACAAAAGAAATGTTAAAAAAATGTAATGGAGGAAACGGTGCCAAGGAATGACAGCATTAATAATACAGGAGATGTATCTCTCTCTCTCACCACAACCTGCATTTTAAAAGCACACAGACGCATAAATCAGACAGGCTGGTGTCTCCGGATTCAAATGTTCAGAAATCTGCCAAGCAATCAGCCACGGAGACACATGCTCACTCACAAACTCACACTAAGATTGCCATAATAGCAACAACCCCTGCCATCCTGCTCTATCCATGCAGACATTTCTGAACAGAGAGCCGTTAGGGGAGTCTCCGCCCTGAGACCAGGAGGCATTAAAGATGTATAATCCTGCCACGCCTTCCCCCTGAAACCATGTCACTTTGGGCTGGTTTAAAGTTCTCATTGCCTGACTAAATCAAGCTGGAAGGGTCAGCGTGTAAAACCTCATCATGCTTGATGACACCCCAGACAGTGTGCACCACTGCATTGAGCGGCATTGGGTCAGTGGTTTGTTGCTAGTAAGTGCCTCATATTGGTTACCATGTCACTAGACAGCAAATCCGTTTTTTTCAAGCACTAAAATATTTTAAAAGGGTTATTATTATTTCATTCTGGTGAGACAAATGGCTGCTTTTGATGGCTTGCAATTTGATGAAACCATATGCTGAAAATCTGCCTTTTGGACCAAAAAATAAAGAGAGTTAACTTAATACAGTACATAACAAGGAATCCGTAGGTTTGACTAACTCGGGGTGAGTAAGAAAACAGTACAATTCCCGCAAGCCAAACTATTCCTCGAGAATAGTTTACTGACAGCCTACTCCCAAAGACTCATCTTGTGTGATTGCAGTGTATGCACTCAGATACTGTATGTTGCCTGCATGCCTTGTGTCAAAATTAGGGCCGGGACTCGATTAAAAAAATTAATCTAATTAATTAGAGGCTTTGTAATTAATTAATCGAAATTAATCGCATTTTTAATCACATATAAATATTTGACCTGAGAACAGTGAGAAGCAATTTTTTTCACATGGATTTTAGTATACCATTAGGCGCATTCACACCGCAGTACTTTTCCCACAAAGGTTCATGAGAACTTAGTTCATGAGAACTCTTTGAACCTGGGGGTGGATTAGGCAAATGAAGCCGCTGACGTCACTTCTTCTTCTTCTGCTTTGGGTTTACTGGCAGGCCGCAAACCACTTCACGGCGTATACTGCCGCCCAAAGTCCCCGGCCGGAAGTCCCCTGAGTTGGGGACTGGCTTCAGTAGAAGCTGCTGGGAGTCCCAGCAGCCTTCCGAGTAAATCGCCAGAACGCCGACACCTCCTCATCTCCACCGCTCCCATGTTTTATTTTGTGTTGCCATAAGTTAGTCTCTCTGCGTTTCTGCGCTGGGCTAATGCTAATAATGCTAATGCGAGGATAATAAAATGGCGGCTTCACAAAACTTTTTGGGAGTTTTACGGGGCGTGGTTTGCAATCCGCCCAGCCAATCAGAAATATAGCTCTTTTCCGCACGAAAGTCCCTGCTCTCTAGCAGCTCTCTGCTCTCTAGCAGGGACTTTCGTGGGGGTAAAAAGGTTCTCATGAACTAATTTTAGTACCGGCTAACGTCCACGCTAGCTTCCACGCTAGCTGCTATATGTTTTTGCATTGAGGTGATACTTAAGGCTTGATGTGCTGCGGTGATATGCGAATTCCTTTTTGCATAATTTGCACACAACCGTGCTCTTATCGACGCTTCCATCCGTCCGTTTTTTAAAACAACATTTCCCACTGTTGATCACTGTGGTTTGTTGTTGTCTGAAGTCACGAACGTCAGTTGGTGCTCCAGTATAATCGGTACGCCTGAAACTCATCCAGTGAGAAACGTTCCGCGGTGCAAAAATAAGTGCGATTAAAATGCGTTAATTTTTTTAACGCGTTAATTTTTGTGTAATTAATTAATCTTAATTAACGCGTTAAAGTCCCGGCCCTAGTCAAAATATAACCTTTTAACTGAAAACAGCCAGCATCCATGCAAAATAATTAATATGCCTATTAGCATATTGCATTAACTCAAAAATGTGTATAGTGAGACAGGTAGAACCAGAATGAATAAAGCACTATCTGAACAATGCCTCAAAATAATCCTGGATAGATAATTAGATACTCTTGAAAGCATTATTATCTATGAGCCGAGGCTTCTGTGGGTGGGTGTCAAAATCCTTTAGAACAAAGCCAAAAAAGTTTGTTATCTGCAAAAGTGTGTCATTTTCAAACTAGTACCTGCATGTAGCTTTGACAGCTAGATGACAGAAAAAAGGTTAAATACAAGGAATGATTTTCAGAAATGCTGGGATGTGAGACAGTGAGTGGGCAGATTCCTTCACCTGACGTAGAGAGGGAAATAATTGGATTCATAACCATGTATGATCATTTAGCATACTTATTAATTAATTGTCTGAGTGTATGCCTGTTTCAGAGGCCGTTTGTGAAAGAACTGCAGTGTTTAAAAGATGGGCAGCATATAATATCAACACAAGAGACAATACTGACAATACTGAGATATAAAGCAGAAGAACAAGAACAAGAGTTGCTTTCTAGAGTTTGCTAGAAACTAAGCCTATTGCGATTTGCTGACAGAAAACCTCAATAACTGAGAAGGAGAACACAAAATAATAACTTCAGAGTTCACAATTAATTCATTGTTAGTTGTTGTTTACTCCATGGGTACACCTGAAATCAGCGCAGTTCCACCGGCTAACCCCTAATCAGGTATTTGGGATCTGGGCCAGAAATGTTTTTGTTCCATTTGATCATGTTTGGCAAAACTGAAAATCTACCGCCATGTGGCACTTGCAGGTTGTTCATTTCAGAACCAAATCACATCCGCCAATGCTCACAAGCAAGCAGCTTTTTAGCAATCAGTGTGTAAAAAAAGAAGAAGCAAATAACAGCCAAAACCGCAGGGAAATGTGACTCATTCTTTTAATGATCTTAATATTCTACCCTTCTTTTATTCCATATCTGGTCAGACAGGTGTTGCATGGAATTGCTTTCTTAGAAAATGATGAACTTGTGTCCTATAGAAAATTAATATTGGGGTAACTTCACATCAGGTCAAGCTTAGTGAGCCTTCACAGAAGAAAGCTGTGTCTCATGTCTAGCACAGACGTCCAATGCTCAAAAATCACCATGGTCCATAAGAAGCAGGACATTTTTTCTAATGCCTGCACTCCAGGTTTCTGATCCTTACCCATGGGACCACTCAAGTCCCCCAAGCAGAACTATGGAGTGTTCAAGCGGCCCCTTCTCTGAGACCCCACCGAGAAACTCCTGAAAGGCTCGGAGTTGCTGCCGCACATAATTCAGACCCTTCCTAGCTGGAACTTGACTGTTCTGTCAGCACTGCATATGATTCTTCCTGAAATAACATTTGTATTCTATAAACACAATGTGAGCAACCATACAGAGCATCAATAGACACAATACTGTACATCCAAATTGTGCATTTGTTGAATACCCCAGAGGATAAACCCCCGGAATATTCTTGGGGGTATAAAGATCTACATTGTAATTGCTGAGGGACCTGCAAGGCAAAAAGAACTGTGGTGTGACACAGTGTAGAGTGAAAAGAGACGGAAAATAATAACTCTTTCATGACGCTTTAAGCTTCATTCAGATACATGGATTACTAAATGGACGGGAGCTATCTGTTTCTCATCTCGTTCCTGCTCACAGGGGCTATTGGGAGACGCAGCCACCAAAATAACACCCTCAATGATTGTTCACTTTCATTCTTCAGCTCCTGAAAAGGTGCTTTCACAAAGATCAAACAGGGCCTGACCAAATCCTTTAATATAGTGTGAAAGCTACTTCTTCATCCATTCATTTTACCCTCTTTCACCATCAGGCTTTTTAACTAGCAGAACGCCAAACATCCTGTGCCTTTGCCAACTCACTGCTTTCATTTAGACGCACATGAATACTCCGCTATTGAGCATAAATGATCAAGATCTCAGAATCTCTATTGATCCCACACATTCATTGATGCCTTCTCCTCAGCCCCTGTGCATTCTGGGAGAGGATGTGGCTGTTGTGGAGGACTACAAATACCTGGGAGTGCACTTAGACAATGGACTGAACTGGAGGATCAACACTGATGCTGTGTACAAGAAGGGGATGAGCAGTCTATTTTCTGCGGAAGCTGAGATCCTTCAACATGTGCAGCAAGATGCTGGAGATCTTCTACCAGTCTGTTGTGGCCAGTGCACTCTTCGTTGCTGGGGGGGGGGCAGCATCAGAGCCGGTGACACCAGCAGAATAAAAAAACTGATCAGGAAAGCTGGATCTGTCATCGGCATCAAGCTGGACCCCTTTGAAGCTGTGGTGGAGAGGAGGACACTGAACAGGCTGTGTTGTCCATCATGGATACCCCCCCACCCATCCTCTCCACCTGCAGCTGGACAGACAGGAGCTCCTTCTCCAACAGACTGCTGCAGCTCCGCTGTCACAAGGACCGATACAGGAACACATTCCTGCCCAGTGCAATAACACTGTACAATAAATCACCTCTGGCTGGAAGAGAACTCTCTGCTCCATAGCTTCTCTTGGAATAAAACCACATTGTACATTTTACATTTATATAATCTGTTCAATATTTAATATTAATATTCCATCCGTCATATATATATATATATATATATATATATATATATATATATATATATATAATACCTTGCTATGTTGTAATGTTAAATTCAACATGTATATTTTCTACTTTCTTGTTTATTTCTAGTCTTTGAAGTTGTATTGTACAATGCCTTGTCTTTTTATGCTGCTGCAAAAAACAAGCATTTCCCAAATTGGGATCAATAAAGTACCATCTTATCTTATGTTATCTTATGATTCAGGATTAAACTAAATGAACACCTATCACCTGTTTAAGAGCTTTAAAGCTACAATTAAACCTGTGTGTGTGTGTGCACCAGTGTATGTGTGTGTGCGTGTGTCATTGGTGCGTGTGTATATATATAAGCTTATATGTTGTGCTTGGAAGAGATACGGTAAGGTAAGCTGGTGTGGAGATGATGCTGCTGGACCGGAGAGAACGCGTTCAAGTGAAACAAGGGAAGTTATGCTCTCTGATAACTGAAGCGCTAGAGGAGGGCAGGAGATATACCAGAGTCTCTGAGAAAATTGAGCTTGTAAGACTTGGCACAGAGCCAGACCTTGAAACATCCCAACAGTCTGGCCTCCTTAGTCTTGTGGGTGGCACTCCTTTGCAAGCTGCCCTAATGAATACATTTATACTGCATTAATCATTAGTTAAGAACCTAGGAACAGTATTTTGTTGTAACCTGCCCGTCACCATATGACCTGCAAGGTTAGCAACTAGCTGCTGAACATAGTGGAGTGAGTAACAGTAGGATATTTCCCTAAGGAGCTGGTGAAGACCAAAGCTAAATGTACTAAATAAGACATTTCTACTTTATGTGATGGAATAAATCAATGAATGAAAGATGTTGGATTATTGTTCTATTTATGTACACAGTGAAATGTAGACTGTGTATTTAACTCAATCTAGGTTAGAAGCAGTGGGCTTCTGTTCTCACTAGGAAATACACCAGCCCATCACCACAAAGGGAATTCAAAATGGCAATGGTTATTGTCCTTTATTGTCATATGCGCAAAAGCTACACTGTTGTTGGCAATCAAAAAATGTAAGTCCCAGGCATAAAGACAGTATGAGAATAAAAAGTGTTAATAAGTATTAATAGATGTAAACATGTTCTGAAAGGAACCCCAAATAAATGGTGATGCTATTACTTTTATCTTTACAAAGCAAATTGCTGCCATATTATTGCGCTGAAAGCAGTACATAGAACCTCTGCTGGATAGAGTGGATAAAGAGTACAGAGCTACGTCAAGAGTGTCTCCCTGCTTCCAAAGTCCCTCATACTACGAACCTACTCAATGAATCATCCAAACAGTATAGCGCCAACATTTATAGAACATTCACATACCACCTTCTAACCAAGCCTCTTTTAACCATGTTCCATTATTCAGTAGCCTAGCTTTAGCTTGTATGCACAGTGCACTCGCCACTCCACAACTCAAACTGGATGTTAGTGTGTTAATAGCCCATCTGCTGTACAGGAGCGGCTCCTTAATGACCTGAGATAGCACTCAGGTCAACTGATGGACTGCGACAAGCACTTCTGCCTGATGGCGGACAAGTGCGGGAACAAAAACAGAAGCTCTCCCTACAGGGACTTCATCTAGCCTGACGGACAGGGCTGCATGCTCAAAAATGATGCACACTGACACTGGCCATTATTATGTAACAGCACAAGCGCCTTAAAGGGAATACTACTATATTTTAACACTGAGATATGCTATTTCTATGCTTTCAGAACGCTTAGTTAGTTTAGTCCCGTGTCAGTGCACATGTTAGAGTTTGTTCTGCCCTCTAAAGTCGGGTGTTAGTGCCGCAGAGACAAAACAACAACAAATTAAAGAGAGTGAAAATAATGACCAGACAGTGTTACTTTGAGCATTAGAACAAGTAGATCAGGACTGATATCACTACTCCAAAATAAGTGTTTAAAAAAACCGCTTAGTTTGCTGGCTTGGAAAGTCGATATGGGATGATGTCCTTGTTTGTGAACTAGCTGGTTGGTCGAGCTTCCTGGCTGATGCTGGGGTGATTTTTTGGTTTAACACCCCGGGGCAGGTGAAAAGTGGCAGCTGGCGACACATGGCAGACCATAGCATGTGAAGAATAAGCCAATCCAAACCGGGCACAAATGACAGATTACATTTTCGTGTTCGAGCTCATGCCATATTAAATATTGTATAGCTATTATGTATTTTGAACAAATGAACACATTAAAAAAAAAATTCCGCAAACTGAAAAACCACCTGTTTACGATGTAACAAGAGTCTAGCCATTTCAAACGAATGCACAGGCACTTACAATGGGTTGCCTTGTTAGAGGTTTGTATCTTAATAATTGATTGCGCTTATTGTAAGTTGATTTGGATAAAAGCTCAGCTAAATGTAATGTAATGTAACCAAGCACTTTCAGATATTGCATGCCTATTTACTTTCTTTGACAGATCATCAGTAACCTGAGAGTTAGTTTCAACTGATGGACAATGCCATCAGCTAGATCATTTCCCCTTTACTTTCTGTGATGAATGCAACACAGAAAAACCCTACACCTATACCATAATCACATGCTGATGTTTCATTTGGTTTATACAGGCAATTCAAACACTGCAGTTTACTGATAAAATACAGAAAGGTTCCAATATTTAAAGAGGAATACCAATGAATTTCTGCTCTCAAAGCCACCCCCCTTGTGTGATCACCCTATCTCTCATGATGATGAGAAACCTGAGTTCCATTGACAGAAGAGAAAAAAATAAATCACCATATTAACTAGATATGATGGTACATTTCAGACTGAGTCATTCCTACCTCCTGTGAACAGACTAAAGCCCAAATAAACAGATGGATAAATGAGTGAGCACGCACATGCATGCACTCAAACAGAAAGAAGGACGCGCGGAGCATTATTCATGCAGTGGGACACCCCCAAATGAATCCGTGTGTGTAAATGTCATCAGTAAATGTCAATAGCTTTTTGAGGCCTGTCCCGAGGACATGGAGCCCAGCATATGGACACATGGACCCACACCTACCTTCATTTCCTTCTACTTCATCTATTCTTAATCTGCTTTAAAGACCTCATCTGCTCGTGTGATGAATTAAACAACACATGAGTGGGGGTCTTTTGACAAGCAGGAAGTAGAAAAGAGGACAAATATGTTCACAAGATGATTGCCATCTACTGCAATAACAGACTAAAGGAAGATGTGATGGTGTACACTTTTTGTGGAAGAAGGGTGTACACACTTTATGTGGAAGAAGGTTATCAAACAAGTAATGATGGTAAAGGAACCGTGTTCTTAAAATGTGAGACATTAGGAGACAAACACACCGTTTCAGTCATCACACGTTTTCAGTGAGTTTTTGTTTATAAGAGCAGGGATACATTCTGATTCACTAACTGCAGCTTTAAAGTTCCCCTATTATACTGTTTTTCATCAATATATTATAGGTCTCAGATATATACAAAACATGTCTCTGAAGTGTTTGGCTCCAAATACCAAACAGATCACCCATTGTAGCATCCCATAATCCCATAGTTTCAAAAGTGCTGATTACTTTAGATGAAAATAAGGTGCCACTCCCCACACAAGATATTTGGTCAAGAAAACCCACAATAGGCGCGTTCACACCAAGTACTTTTCCCACAAAGGTTCCTGAGAACTCTTTAGTTCTCATGAACTAAGTACAGATCGCGTTCACACCGGAAATTAGTTCCTGGGGGTGGATTAGGCAAATGAAGCCGCTGACGTCACTTCTTCTTCTTCTTCTTCTTCTGCTGCTTCTGCTTTGGGTTTACTGGCAGGCCGCAAACAACTTTACGGCGTATACTGCCACCCAAAATCCCCGGCCGGAAGTCCCCGGAGTTAGGGACTGGCTTCAGTAGAAGCTGCTGGGAGTCCCAGTACTGAAGCCTTCCGAGTAAACGGCCAGAACGCCGACACCTCCTCATCTCCACCGCTCCCATGTTTTATTTTGTGTTGTCATAAGTTAGTCTCTCTGCGTTTCTGCGCTGGGCTAATGCTAATAATGCAATGCGAGGATAATAAAATGGCGGCTTCACAAAAGATTTTGGGAGTTTGACGGGGCGTGGTTTGCATTCCACCCAGCCAATCAGACACAGGAACCTTTTTCTCCCACGAAAGTCCCTTTCAGGTGATATGGTGGGGAGGGGGGGGTTACCTTGGTTGATGATTGGCTAATGGTTACACAAGCCAAAACATCGTTATGGCATCATAAAGTGGCCCAAATCTGATCAGCTCATTTTCAGACAGGTTTTTATATAAATGGATCAGGACAAAAAGAGAGAGAATCTTTTTTCTTGAAACTTTCAGAATCTCTTGACGCAGAGGGGACACATGTTGATGTGTAAAAGGCATGAAAAAGTGGATTTTGCATAATAGGTGACCTTTAACTAGTGTGAGATAAATACTAACGTAAGATGTGGCTAAAATAGCATCTGGGTGACTCAAGTGTTTATAGGTATATCTACATATCGTTGTGTTGTATTTACCTCGATGTAGGAAGTGAGCCTGGGGTAGACCCTGTAAGGTCCCACCACGTGAGACAGAGGGCTGCAGCAGGGGAAGCTGGTGGTCACAGCATGGCTCACTTCAGGCAGAGAGAACAGCTTGAAGCCATACTTCTCGTACAACTTCTGCAGTTCTTCATCCGGCTTCTCTTCACCCTCACACAGGACACTGCCCACCACGTAGCGACATTTCTCTGCTGGCCTCTGAGGGAACAGAGAGAGAGGATATATATATATATATATATATATATATATATATATATATATATATATTAAACAGCAACAAATCCACTGAAAACCCTACAGAGAGTGACCTCACACCAGCAGAAACTCATTTATTTACAACCACACAGCAAGGTTACGCCCTCTGTTGGAGAAGAAATGTAACATTTTTGACATAGTTTTTTAGTAGGTAGTAGGGTATAAATACAGTGAGATCCATGGACTGCGTAGAAAACACAAAGCAATGTTACAAAAGAGCAAATGTGATGACATGAAAGTGAGAATTTATATTTGTCTATATTTGAATAATAAAGCATGCACAGACCACCAATTTGCTACCTATTCCTTTATAAGACATGATTATTAAAAACAATAGTTCTTAAAGAGAAGATGGGAGCCAAGAGAAAGAGAGCTTGAGAGGATGTAACATGTGTGTCACTGGTGCGGTTAGTGCTGTATCAGCAACAAAACTGCACCTGTACGGCAGTAAAAATAGAAGTAGTTTGATTTAAACCTGCGGGGACATTGTTCCCTCTCATAGTTTTACAGTAAGTGTCACTGACCGATGGATAACAGCCCTGGTAAACATCCCTCTCCAAATATCCAACAGCCAGGTCACATACTGTATGGGGCAGTTCAAATTGGATCTGAGCTGCAAAGCCTGCAGGTCAGATGTGCCAGAAAAGGCAACCTATCTTTGTAACTATTAAAAATATGAACTGTTTTATATTTTTGTATTTTACCAGAGTCAAATGTATTTTACATGCAAAGGATTTGTGGATTTCAATTAACAAGTGTTCCTTCCCAACACACATAACGGTTTTCTTGCCTACAGATATCTTGGAATGAAGAATTATTGATACATTAGAGATCCAGCTTCAAATCAGCCTCTCCGGTGGGGAGGATTGTTTGTTTTGCCTCAGGAAGCTAAATATAAGCTGACATGGAGGTTTGGTCTCCTTCACTACAAAACGTCTCTGCTACTGTATTGTCTCTTACTGTGCCCACATGTCTGCATGCAGAAGTGAGGGAGACAGAATTACAATCGCTGAGCTAGTTGTCAGTCAGACGGAGATCTGTCGTAGAATCTCCCACTCACATGTTTGCAGACAGTTTGTCAGTCTGTAGAGCTTCAGATGGAGGAATTGATATTTGCAGGTTTTTGTCAGTTAACAAAAAATCCCCTAGGTAGACTTAATATTTTTCACCCACCATTTTTTAGATCTTCCCACAGTATTTGATATCTCTCTAAGAACACTCCGTATATTTCTTCTGTAAAGTTAAATCGCAATTGTGAACCATTGGTGGCCTGGAACGCAGGATTAACAACATTTATATTAAATATGAAAACATTAACAGCCCTAATAAGCTTTTTTGAGAGTGCTGCTGGTTTCTGCTCTGTGACAGTGGCCGTCTGTGGAGGGCTGGCACTGAGGGGGGCACAGATGGGAGTCAGCAACACTCATCGTGTCTCTGGCGTCCTCACACAATTATCACATCTAACCGCCCCACAACCTTCTCTTCCATCTCATTTGTCACATCAGGGGTTATTTTTGACTTCATTTTGCTGCTACTACACTGCACTCTTTCCACTGTCCTACTTTGATTGTACAGCAGCCTTTGTGCCATAATTCAGTGTTGCTCAGGCTGCCAGTGAGACTCCCGGGCTGAGATAAATCAATTTGATCATCCCACCCCAACCCTCAGTGTCTCTTAATGTCTGCATCATGTGGGTAATAATATTGACTGACAGTGCCTGTTGAGCATGAGCAGATAATCTTTACCGTCACCTGACAGAGACCGTTGCCACCATGTTCAACAGTGAGTCAGAGAACACAGATCACCTGCTTCTGACAGGGAGTTATTCATTCAAGGCAAGCTGTGATACACTAGATCTATTTACAATGAAGCAATGAGTCATTGAACATACAGGCAGTCACAGTGGCTGTGTTAAATAAGACATTACAGCCATGTGACAATCAAGGTATCTATTTCAAGGCCTGGTCAAAATATATTGAGGAACATTTAAAAAACACATGATAGTAGAGTTAACCTTTTGTAAAAGATAACACCTGATTCAAGAAAATAATTATTGATATCTCAGCTATTAGGGCCGGGAAATGTCTTGAATCAAATAGATCGGTAGATACTTTATTTATCCCAAATTGGGAAACGATTTTGTTCCAGCAGCAGTGCCAAGCATTACACAAGTTAAACATGTTTAAAAGATACAATAAAATATAATAGAAAATAAAATTACCTTAGAGGCAAGTATTTAGTAAGAATACAAATTTAAAATTGTTAATTGACACTAGCAGCAAGTAATTACAAATTCACAATATAAAAGACATTGGATTGAATAAACATTACAATTGTGCAAATATTAATATATATAAATATACAAATTAATATAATTATAATTCATAAGAGCCAATAGCATGTTTCTGGCGCTGCAAATCATACTTTTTAGTGACTTGGGAACTAGGGTCTAAGATTAGCTACTATATTGAGGTTCTTGTCCCTAAAACTTCCCTCTCAAGGGTCACCGCCGGGAGGCTACTCTGCGATGTGCAAAGAACTATTGCAATGGAGGTGGCAGTGCTGTAGGCAAAATGTAATGTTTCTAATAGTCTATGTTTCTAATTAGGGGTGCACCGAATGGGAAATTCTTGGCCGAAACCGATACCGAAAATAGGAAACAGTTGGCCGAAAACCGAATGCCGAAAGGCCGAAAATGATTAATAGAAATATATATATATATATATATATATAATGTATACATTTGTTACCAATGTTGTTCAGCTACCTGATTATGGAAATAGACATGATTATGGCAAAACTTAACTTAAATAATAATCACTATTATGGGTCCATAAAACATTTATTCAGCACTTTTGAATGCATACAGTTTTCTCTGTAGGATAACTACAACAAAGTGCATTCAGAACAAAGCCAAGGGGCTTTAAAACTGCATAAACATCTAGGCCAGTAGGCCTACAACAAAATAGTGTAAATAAAGACTGTAACAGCCAGGCCTTCAACAACAACAAATGCACCTATAAGTGCATGCATACAAATGTGCAAACTGGATAAATCCACATGAATGTAACTATAGTATTTACAAATGAAATTACAATTGAATTTCAAGAATCTGTAAATAAGGCCTCATAAACAAAGTAGTAAACATTGTATAAAGATACATAAAGTGAAAACTGGATACAAAATCCACAATCAATTACAAATTAAATTACAATTTCAAGAATCTGCAAATAAGGTGGTCTGTCCTCATGAGCAATGTAAACAACATTGTATCATTTAGATACCGAAAGTACAATATATTGAACACTGTGCTGCTGTCATTTCCCCCTAATGATAACCTGAGATGGTGAATTATAACTCACAATGAAAATTGTTCAGGAAAGTGGGTATAGAGTAGACATGTAGAACTAGATAAGCTTATGATAAGCCTATGATAAGCCAGCCTTGTCTACTTATTAAGGAAAAGTGGGAGGTTATTTTTAATGAACAGTAGCTTCTCTGCTTTATCAGCCATAAGTCTGTTCCTCTTCTCATCAAGCACATGAGAGGCAGCGCTGAACAGTCTCTCGCTGTCAGTGCTTGTGCATGGAGCACTCAAATACTTGCGTGCCACCTTGGCCAGGTCAGGAAAGCGGTGAAAGCGGTGTGCGCTGGTGATTTCATCATACTCCGCATATTTGTCCGGGTGTTTAGATTTCAAGTGGTGGAGTAATCCCGAAGTGCTGAAAGTCTTTGCAGTTACACCCCCTCGAGAAATGTCAGCTGAACACGTTTTGCAAATCGCAATCCGCGCCTCTTTCTCTGATATTGTGAAGTATCTCCAAGCGGCAGACATGTTGGCATGGTCGCCGCGTCTTTATTACGTCATCACAACAACACGTTAGGTTACCAACGTAAGCCTGTTCTGACATTCGGTGATATTTTTTCGGTGCTAAAACCCTTTCGGCCTAAAGCCGAAAGGGCCTTTTTAACCATTTTCGGTGGCCGAATATTCGGTGCATCCCTATTTCTAATTACCTGGAAAACTAATGAAATCCCCATTATCCTCATCTGTACTTCATGTTTCGTGCCGATTAGCAAATATTACCATCTTAAAACGCTAACCTTAGCCCGCACACATTAGCATTTAGCTCAAATCTCTGTCCTTTAAATAGTGTCTTACAAATTCTTGTTCTGACATCTATACTCATTGTTATATGTCAAATGTAGGCAAAAACCATATACATATCCATGTCTCATCTAAATGGATTTATGTGCTGGAGTTGGACTCCTCTTTCCCACATGGACACATTAGATGTATAGGCTGTCAACCAGCCTCCTGTACAGAGTTACTCTGTGTCAACACTGGTGGTCTATGATAAGACGCAACCATAACCATTCAAACACAGAGGGGATAACAACTGTCCTCCCACGGTGATGCTTCAGTATCTTCCTGTCTCTCATGCTCTCCGCACTGATAGACTGCAGCCAAACCAGTAGTTCACTAATGATATCATTCAGGGCTCTAGCCATCACTCACATCCCACACAGTGGCAAGCACAAACAGCCGCTCTGACTGCATCTCATCTCTGTTTCCCTCCAAATAACACACCCCAGAGAATACAGGCAATTAGGAACGAGAGGAACACCAATCCATGTACTTGACTCGTCGTGTCTTCCACACCAGTTGTTTTGTTTATGAACAAAAGAATAGATTTTCTGTCTCTGTCCACTTTAAAAGTCAGCTGCTGCCCAAGCTGTGTTTTGGGAGACAGTGTGTGATTCTATATTTCTCAGGGAGCTGATGAAATCCAACTGTAGGTTTTGATGGACCGGGGACAGAAGCAGAGAGTGGGATATTGGGAAGACTGAAGGTTTTACCTCGGTAACTGAACACTGACATATTAAGTATCTGTACCAAGTGTTATGGAAATAATTATCATAAGACGCCAATTTGTAACATACAGGACAAACCTCGATGTCTGTTTACCTTCTTTAAGGACACAGGCGGCTTAGCCAATAATGTTATTGTTCCCATTCTGTGACCGGTCAATACTGGGATACAGATGGTCTGTGTTGTGGACTCCAAGGTAAAATCTTCGAGGTCATAAGTGTCCGAGGCAAGTAGCTCTGTGTTCCCACACTGTTTAGGCTATCTCCTCAAA
The DNA here is from genome assembly GCF_902827175.1 of Gymnodraco acuticeps. Taxonomy (NCBI): domain Eukaryota; kingdom Metazoa; phylum Chordata; class Actinopteri; order Perciformes; family Bathydraconidae; genus Gymnodraco; species Gymnodraco acuticeps. The sequence continues at coordinate 1,711,514 of NW_022990346.1, read as the reverse complement.
TATGTTGTTTACTCTCTGCGAAACCAGTTAGATGGGCTGGCAAGAGAGAGGCTCTCCAGAATTGACGTGGCAACTCTACCGTGGAGTCAGAACCTCTGACTCTTGGATTTGTGATGTGAATACTCTGGTACCAACTCCAAATAAATCACAGTGGTTTGACATCAAAGCTCCGACTCTTCCCGTGTCTCCTTCCTGAGTCGTCCACTGCATGCTACACAGAAGTTTCCTCTACACCAAGCTGCAGAAAACCAATGCAGCTACCAGCGAATTCTAAACTCCACTGAAGTGAAATAAAGCCATTAGCAAGATTTACACAAATGTTGTATTTTCTTCGGAATATGTTTCTGCAGATTTCATGTGCAGCAAACATTCATTTATTTTATTTCCCAATGCATAGCAAGCTCATTAAATCAGTAAAAAGAGATGAATTCAGCCAACTTTTCTAGAACCCATGGCCCACAGGACGCTAAGATGTCTTCTTCTCACAATTGGTGCCATTCCCATCTCTATTGGATTCCCCTAAGCCAGGTCTCTAAGGACCTGTTGGGAAAGAAAGTCATTTCAAAAGCAATTCTTAGCTTGAGGCTACAAGGGCCTTTCTTTTGATGGATGAGGGTACTCCAACAATAAAAAGGTATGGCTGACAGAGGTCATTATTTATTAGCAGACACATAATGAGGATTTACTCCCGTAATCTTGGCCCTGCATGTCTTTGCTTCTGGCCATCACCACTTGGGAATCATTGATTTGTGTTGGAGTGCCGGCCGCGTCCACAAATCGTCATTTCTGAAGCGTTTGCAGATTGGGGAGGACGGGGATGAACAAGGAAAGCAGCCACGACTCTGTAGTAACTGTAAAGACAGGATCATAATGAGTGTGTATACTCTGCCTGACAGAGGCAAGGTCCATCACCATGCTCATTAAAACACAACTGCCAAGTGACTGATCAACAAATGCAAAGCTAAATTAGCAAAGTGGGGGCGATTAAAAATAGAAAAAGCAAAACATTAGCTCCCTCTTTAAACAAAGCCCATAACCTACGTGACAGCAACTGCAGCACTGCTGGGAGGCAGGACACAAGTACTTCAAATGAATAAACACATTTATCTTAATTCACTTTTTACAGGCTGTATGCTGCATTGACACATTCAATTAAACAACTACAAAGTATCTTTGAATTTAAAACATTGTGAGCATAACATCACATGCTCTTGTTGGCAAACTGGGTTTACCATTATGCCAGAATGGAGAGGCTTGAACAAGGGTCCTTCACTGCACTGTGGTCAATACATCTGCACATTTGGAGCCTTCTACTTCATCTTCACATCAATGTCTGCAGTGAAGCATGACAAGCAGCAAATGCAGCATTCATGAAGAACACATCAAGTTAGCAAAGGGCACATAATGACCCTAAAACGATTTCATCCACAGTCCAAATGCATCAGATACATTTATCTCACAAACAATACACATCACTGCCTTTAGTGAAGAGCTCTCTGTCTGTTTAGCACTACACAGTATAATTGTCTTTCTGTATCTGGAGCACGGAGACAGATGGTGTTTAGGGCATTTCCGTGAACAAGCAAAGAACCTGAGACACGTGGAAGAGCAGAAGACTAAGAAAAGCAGATCCGTCTTTCGTCTCAGTGTTCAGAGCGATAGCGTGTCTCAGCTGACTGGAAGCCGAGAGACAAAGTCACCAGGAGGGAAATTGAAACTAATAGGGCTGCACAGCACTGGGACCACAGGTATGCTGTGATGGGCTGATTATAGCTGAAATAATGGAGCCAAAATTGCAGTGGAGCAAGAATGCTAACCAAAACAAATGCTGTTAGCAAATTGGATTATGCAAAATCCACTTATTCATGTCTTTTATACATACATTTTTTGGGTAACCATTAGCCAATAACCAACCAAGGTAACACCTTATCACTGAATAAAGTCACTGTTATTTTGTACATTTTGGTCTTAATATGTGCACATGCAAAAATGTGTCTTTGACTGTGTGTATACATATATATATATATATATATATATATATATATATATATATATATATATATATATACATACATACATATTTGCATACATATTTTTATGTACATTTGTTTTTATATTCGAGATTGTGGGAAACAGTATTTCGATCTCCGTCTGTACACACAAATTGGAAGATTGACAATAAAGTTGACTTTGACTTGACCTGAATCTCCTCCTAGAGCAACATGATAAATATCTCTCAGAGGGGCGTGGGGAGTGGCACCTTATTTCATCTAAAGTAACAGAATCAGCACTTTTGAAACAGAGGGGTTTATGGGATGCTACAGTGCACGCAGGGTCGGCTCTAGAACAACTTGAATGGGGGGGCAATCATTTACCAAGGGGGGGCACACACTGCCGTCAACAACCAACACACAAACACCAACGCAACTTCAATTTAAAAAAACATGCTGTAAAGTCTATTGTCTTTCACACACATTGCAGGGTGTAGTGCTATTGTATAGCGCACCTATGACTTGTGCATACATGCACGGTTGTGGCACGACCACCAAAACAGAAACATATAAGGACAGAGGGTGTCGTTTTCTCATACTGATATTCTGCACAAACTGTGCTGTTGTATTTGCTGTAAAGTGTCTTTACTGTAGGTTATTTTTTATTATATGTACAGCACTTTGGCTCGACCAAAAATCGTTGAAAAATGTGCTATATAAATAAAACTTGATTTGATTTGATATGGACATAGGCCATCATATAAAAAGTGTGCAAATGTATTTAGTATCCTATCCATGTGAACATGTTTTAGGTGGGGGTGGACCTAACCTCCTCTAGGAGGGTCTGGGGGCATGCTCCCCCGGGAAGATTATTTTTAAAATATTGAAGTTAAATGCATCAATCTGGTGCACTTTGAGAGCAAAGTGAAGAGATCTATGAATAGCCTACATCTCTCAGCATCCATATGAAACAGAACTGTTTACAGATTTACTTTTTCTTTATGGATATTTTACTAATCACTCCCCTTTTAAACTGTATTCTTGTGTTACTGTCCTATAGTATTTCGTACCCGTTTTTCATTTATTCTCTCTTTAATAACTATAATGATCATATAAAGGTATTCCTCGAAAATACTTACATAAATTGTGACCAAACCGTTTGAGACCCACTGAGATAACTTACACTAAAGTGAACTATCTAAACACTGAGAGTCCTTACCTCACTGAGCTGACGTTATAAGATCCTCTCAGTCTGACAGGAGAGGACTCTCCTCCACCTTGGTGTAGAAACAGCCCTTTATATCCGTTAGCATAGCTAGCTAACCAGATGCTAACCACAACATTCCACGTTACCGCTCGCGCACTCACAAAATGCGCTCGTGCCACACACACACAGAGCTTGAATGAAACACAGAGACCCATGTACTTGTACTGTACTGTATATCATATTATTTTCGATGGCTTTACTGTATAATCAGTATAACAGATGAACAGATCGCCACTGGGCTCTCATCTAAACACTCAGCCACGTAATGATAACAAAAAAAAGGTCGGGGGTCATTGGTCAAGCAACACACCAATCAGAGAGCAGCAGTGAGCACACCTCAGGCTGTGTTTTATATTTGTATAATTTATTTCTGATGTATTTCACACAAAAAACCTTTAGTGGAAACGTTTTCACTTAGCCTATATGATAAAAAAAAGAAAAAATCGGCAAAGTGACAAGGCTTGCCCACCCTGCGTTGGGGGGGCACAGTGACTCATTTGGGGGGGCATGGCCCGCGAATGACCCCCCATGACGCCGACCCTGAGTGCACGCACTATCTGTTTGGTATTTGGAGCCAAACACTTGGCTTGTTTGAGACATGTTTTGTATATATCTGAGACCTATAATATATTGATGAAAAACAGTATAATAGGGGACCTTTAAGGGTTACAAAGAAAGAAAACAACCATCTCATTGAATTAAATAAAATAAAAAGCCATTTAAATTAGGGCCGGGACTTTAACGCGTTAATTAATTACACAAAAATTAACGCGTTAAAAAAATTAACGCATTTTAATCGCACTTATTTTTGCACCGCGGAACGTTTCTCACTGGATGAGTTTCAGGCGTACCGATTATACTGGAGCACCAACTAACGTTCATGACTTCAGACAACAACAAACCACAGTGAACAACAGTGGGAAATGTTGTTTTAAAAAACGGACGGATGGAAGCGTCGATAAGAGCACGGTTGTGTGCAAATTATGCAAAAAGGAATTCGCATATCACCGCAGCACATCAAGCCTCAAGTATCACCCCAATGCAAAACATATAGCAGCTAGCGTGGAAGCTAGCGTGGACGTTAGCCTCTTTTATCGCGTTCACACCAAAAAGAGCCGGTACTAAAATTAGTTAATGAGAACCTTTTTACCCCCACGAAAGTCCCTGCTAGAGAGCAGAGAGCTGCTAGAGAGCAGGGACTTTCGCACGGCTCTCTTGTGAGAAAAGAGCTATATTTCTGATTGGCTGGGCGGATTGCAAACCACGCCCCGTAAAACTCCCAAAAAGTTTTGTGAATTTTATTATCCTCGCATTAGCATTATTAGCATTAGCCCAGCGCAGAAACGCAGAGAGACTAATTTGTGGCAACACAAAATAAAACATGGGAGCGGTGGAGATGAGGAGGTGTCGGCGTTCTGGCGATTTACTCGGAAGGCTGCTGGGACCATAGATATAAACACTAGATGGCTCATGGGAGATTTTCCAGCGTAGCTGACCGGCCGCCATCTTGCTACAGTCAACAGTTACTCTGATTCGCGTTATGGTAGCTGTTGTAAGGTGAGTGATCTGCACAAAAATACTCTTAAATCGCTGAAATCTTGACTGATTTACAAACGGTTTGGTTTATTATAAACATTATTAGCATGGCTATGATACAGGATGCTTGGACATGTTGAAATTGCAGCTTTTCTTTGTGTATGTGGTTGTATTTATTAGCTGGCTAATAACAAGAGGCTGTGAGTGAGACCTAGTATTACAAAGTTGACCCAGCAACTTTACACCAGTGGGAGAGGCAGAACTGCTCTTTCTTTTCAACATAACTTAAGTTACACATGATTTCTTCCAAGTGGTTTGGCTTGTTAAAAACATATTGCATTATGATACAGGAATTTGCTGGCTTTGTATTTACAGAAGTACCTGACTATGCCGGACTTTTGTGCAGCCTACGGATGCTCTAATCACCGCAGGCTGCAAACAAGAACCCGTGGGATCACCTTTCACGTGTAAGATATGACAATATTATGACTAAAATTAGGATAATCGTTAATTACTTAGTGGATGTATGTACATTACAAGTCCTGCTACACAGGATCAGTGGGGCTATGTGAGATAATAGTATTGCAAGATTGTTGTTGACCCAGCCTCTTTAGAATATGTTGTTACCATTTCTTTACACAATTATTGAATGTTTCTTTTGGACACCTTTTTTATTACTCTTAGTGTGGTTGTCTTATTCTTAAAGTAGGCTATACATACATGCATACATACCAAAAATATGATAATTTCGGTGTGTATTTTTGTCCTTACCCTTAATGTTAAAGGAAAGAAGGGAGGAAAATGTTGACAATAATTTATATATCTGGCTACCTTTCTCATGTTTTTAAGGTTTCCCAAAACCGAAGAGAGGAGGAGGCAGTGGGAACTCGCCCTAAGAAGGGACATCTTCAGGTTCCATGAGACGCAGCACTATGTTCCCCACATATGTTTATGTTTGCTCAGTCTAATAAACCCATAACATGGTTGTGAAAGAATACCAAAGCTGAGGCTGGACGATGATTGATTGTTGGTGTGCCATGTGCCACCGTGTGTCTTATTGGTTTTGTGTTATACTGTATTTTATTGTGTGCAGCTGGTCCTTATCTCCAAGACACATTTAAAACAAATAACCTTGAACCTTGAAGCCCCATCTCTCCCCACCTGCTCCTGCTTCCTACATCCCCTCCACACCAAGTTGTTCTTCTTAATAATAATAATAATAATAATAATACATTTATTTTGGGGGGCCGCCTTTCATAACACCCAAGGACACCTTACAGGGGCAATATAGGGAACAATTCAAACAGTGGATTTTGTGATATATCAGCCGGGGTGAGACAAGACAAACCACAAATGGACTACAGAAGGACACATGGTACAGTTTATATTATTCTTGGTCTTTTTTCAATAACATATTTCAAAGGTTCTGGATTTGTTTACAAATCTAGAAACTAAATACAAAACTAGGATGATATGAAGATCTCATGTAAAAAATGATTGTGATAAATTAGACAGCACTGGCCTGTCTGTGAGCACATTTTATGTTGGTTTGGTTCTTCTGATAAAGGTGTGAATATCTAAATAATATACCAACATATGCTATTGTCATTAGTTGTGTCCCTGTTCTTCAAGCTAAGGCATTGCTAAATTAACAACTCTTGGCTTACAGAGTGGTAACATGAGACCGATTTTTATATATAAAATATAAATGTATTTTAATTTTATAATTTATTTTAAATATTAACAATAAAATAAAAGGAAATATATACACTGGCAAATATTTAATATAAATACCTTGTGTGTGTGTGTGTGTATAGCTATTGCTTTATCTGATTAATGTTATTTTCATATGAAAGTCCATGATTCTAAGTATGCAGTATCATAACTACATCTTTGATGTTTATAAAAAACCAAACCGTTTGAAAATTGGTTGAAAATTGAGTAAGCTATGGTTATTTAAATAGTAAACCATAATGTTATGAATGAGAGAACTGCTTGTAGCAAGATGGCGGCCAAGTGGCAACGTCGGTCTCCATTGGCCAGCAGCGCGGGTGAGTCATCTAGTGTTTATATATATCTATGGCTGGGACTCCCAGCAGCTTCTACTGAAGCCAGTCCCCAACTCCGGGGACTTCCGGCCGGGGACTTTGGGCGGCAGTATACGCCGTGAAGTGGTTTGCGGCCTGCCAGTAAACCCAAAGCAGAAGAAGAAGAAGTGACGTCAGCGGCTTCATTTGCCTAATCCACCCCAGGTTCAAAGAGTTCTCATGAACCTTTGTGGGAAAAGTACTGCGGTGTGAATGCGCCTAATGGTATACTAAAATCCATGTGAAAAAAATTGCTTCTCACTGTTCTCAGGTCAAATATTTATATGTGATTAAAAATGCGATTAATTTCGATTAATTAATTACAAAGCCTCTAATTAATTAGATTAATTTTTTTAATCGAGTCCCGGCCCTAATTTAAAATATGTCACTGCTTGTTATAATTCAATAAAATAAAATAAAGACTACGGCTTCCTTTGGAAAGGGGGGGTGGGGGTGGGGGCCTCAAGCACACAAATCAGATGATGTTTCCACTGCAGTGGTGAGGAGTGGGCCCTTGAGTCAGGAGCCAATGTACTTTTTGTTGGTCCCTCTCTCTTTCACCAAGCGCAGCTCTGTGCCTTAAGGCTGTTCTCGGGCTTAGCTGGTAATTACACATGGCATCCTGGGAGCTCTGGCATGTATAATTACTGGCGTGGATAAGCAGCCTGCTGGAGGCATGACTCGGTCTTCCTTCGCCACAGTCGTCGAGTTGGTTCACCACTCGTCGGCGGCCAGCTGGATATAGTGTGGCACTCCTCCAGCCAGATGTCACAGAGCAGGCAGATCATCTTCTCTAATAGGAGATTTGGATGATATCCTCCTTCTTCTGCATAGGTTTACGTCCTCTCCTAAAATGTTCAACTCTGTTTCTCCACAGCTCCGATAAATATTGGCCTGTGTTATCCAATATCTTGCGCATCATAACATGGGGTGAAAAGCCAATACATGTCGCAGGATTGATGGCACAGAGGGTTTAAAGGCATTCTTCTGACTATATTTCACTGACTAATCGTTGCATGTCAGCTTGTAGAGTAATGTCTTCCTTTCTACACAGTGGAAACAGATCAAAATGGATTCTCACTCAACAGTTGTTTTAGGGGATACAAAAAAAAAGCCAATTCCTGTTTTATAGATTCTGTCTGCATTTCTCCCCTCTGGTTTTGCAGTATCTCACTCAGTGTAGAGATGTCCATAAACATTAATGGGGTGCTTTACGAGCAGGCATGTCAACGGTGTTGCATAATATTGACTTGAAGACCTGTGGGACCAGACTTTAGAGTATCAGCGTATTTATTTCTCATTTTATATCCACCTAATACATTTGACTGGGAGTGCTGCGATGCATGGAGCTCTGATCTGAAATTCCGATTGATGAATTGGAAGCTCTCAAGGTGAGCCAGTCTCCTGCCAATTTATACCGCTCTTCCAAGGCAGCTCCACACCTCGCCTCATCTCTCACTGCCACTCCCATGTACGTCTCTACACATGACATTTCATTTTCTCCCGCTTGTCATGGGGAGCCACTTGTGGGTTTGTTTCAGAAGCTCAAATAAAGAGGGAATTCATGAGATCAGAGGATGAACCAAAGTGCAGCTCTGGTGTAGCCTCCAAACAAACACATCATGTTCTCAGCATCAGATGCAGACAGCAATAATGGTTACATAAATGACCTTTCCAGATATTTACACCACCTACTTATTCTATCAAGGTAATGGAATTAGATGTATCATTGGATGCCTTACTCTGTGGTAGTTTATTGTTAAAGACACACACACTGGCCTCTGAGCATACGGTGCCGTCCACTCTTATTAATGCATTTTGCTCAGGAGCGTCCTTTCAGGCAGCCTCTTGATGTTTCACTCTTTACCAATCTACGACAGAGCAAAGGCCTACAACACAGGAATTCAATGATTTAGTCCGTCCTTTATCTACGCTATGACTTGTTCACTTAAAGTATTTTTACTACACAACTCTGCCTTGAGTGGTTTGGTGAGTTTGAAGTGTAACCCTCAGTGTTGTGGGTCAGTGTCCGGCTAACTGACCCCTGAGAGCCAAGCGGCTAATCTGTTGAATCCCTCAGGCATTTGTGATAATAAGTCTTGGCGATTATAAGCATACATGCAAACACACACATGTATGAATAGACATAAGAGCAACTAAATATAGTGCTAATTGGTGTCGCCTCAGCCGAGTGAGGTGATGACAACCTCCCAGCTGTACCAGTGCAGAACATTGAAATAAAACACACGTCCATGTCTGACTTGTCAAACATAGTTAAGCCTCTTTGACAGAGCATGCTCTTTTCACATCCAGTGATAGTTTTAATCTGTTTTTAAAGTTTTTGTTAGATTTGAAATATGCCCCTTAAACGTGGATTATATTAAATGTTTTATGCAAGGTTAATTTCCCATTTCTGCAATTTCACTGAAATACTGAATTAATTATGAGAGACTGAGCCTCATTACTTCTGCCATGGAATTAAATGAAGTATAAAGATCAATGTGGTTTTGAAGACGCACCTTCCTCTCACTCAACTTAATGCCAACAGTGCCATCTAGAGTCTGAACTGCGCATTACAAAAACAGGCTTAACATTTGCTGAAAAAATACTCAAACTAACCAATTTAGATGAGCCTTGCTCGTGGATTTAATGGAGGAATAAAGTTAGTTTTAGTGGTTTATAAATACTTCTCTGTAACTTCTCAAATGTATTAAACAGACAGTACCATTTTAAGTAATCTTATTATGGCTATGTATCTCCGTGCTTCAGCTGAGAGACCCTATATCATCAATAGAGAATTTAAACCAGCCTGCTCTCCACAATGCATGGGATATTCCATTTATTGCACAACAATTCACATTATCATTCAACCCGGCCCTAACAACTGTGGATAGACACACAAAACCTTTGAAGAATTAAAGGCACAGTAGCATAGGAGAGTTAATTTAAAGGCCACCTTAAGTATTGAGGACAAATATAAACACAGTAAGTTGCAAATTACGCTGTAAATTATGCAAAGGAAAGTTGACCTACTAAACCCATTAATGTTCTCAGTATTCACATTTGATCAAAATGATATCTAATTTAGCCTCTCTCTCATTGAGTGTATTCGTGTGGCGAGTAATGAGACCCTTGGTCTTTGTAAACAAAGAAGGTCATCCCATTCCCATGTCAGGACACTACTATTGACAACAGCAAACATGAAATCCTTTCTTTTCATTATTAAACATGTAGAAATGTTTGTCTTAGCGGCTATCTGAGACAAAGCTTTGTTTGACCATTTAAAACCAGGGCTCCTTAACTTTGAATCACTTCAGCTAATGACAATATGTTGATACTTAATTTATTTCGGTGATGTCTAAACTCCCCAAGGAATTTAGAGATCCATACATGTTGAGATTATCTCAAAATGGATACAGACCCCATCATCAGATCCATACAGAATCATCCTATAATGGTCTCCTATAATCTAGACTCTCCACACAACCTGAATGCAGAACATAATTAAGCTTCCTGCAGGAACTTTCCACTGGTCTGACTCACAGTCATGGTTTCCACTAAAAGCCTTTAATTATAAAAGGACTGCTGGCTACAGAAAACCTGGCAGGGGTAAGCAGAAAGACAAACACTAAGTGCTGCCAGTGTGGCACCTTCTTTAATCCACAAATGATCAAATGAAAGCAGTAACCACAAGACACAATTGAGCTAAAAATACTCACTAACTTTGGTCTGTGCCCCCTGTCAACTACTCAGACTAAGTTACTTTGCACGTTTGGCTGATGAGCAAATAGCTGCTATGTTGCCACATTCATGTCAAACGGCTCAACCCACCAAACTACAAAAAAAAACTCAGCACTCAAATGTCACCAGAATGGACACAATACAAGCTAAGATAAGAGCAAACCTGATTTACTATAAATAGGCTGTTTTGCCTTTGTGAATTTGTATCTGATGTACTCTACCCGCATCAGTTGGGAGTCCAATAAACACTCCTGTCTAACAAGCAGCTGTTGTGCAGACATTTCTTGTTTACTAAAAACACAAGACGTGATTCAAGAGAAAAAGAAAGTATGAGACAAATCAGCCATGGAAATCCTCAATCATTCCACATTAGTTTTGGATTAGGGTCAGCTTCGGAGTGACTCAGGGAGATCCATTGATTTTGGTGTCTGGCTTGTGACTTAACTTTATAACCATTCAGACTAAACTTAAAAAGTGTAAAGACAGGTGTATAAGCTCTCTCCAGACATGTGAAGACGCTGTGTTTGCATTCCTAGTTTCAAGTCTGGTTACCATTTTTGAGTCAGAGGACGAAAAAAAGACTGAAGCACCCTGGAGCCACATATGTGAAGGGAAAAAGTATCAACAGTGCAACGTGGCATGGATCAGCTGACTGGTTTCATCATCCAGGCTCACTTCTTTAAAAAAGGGTGCTTGTACATTTAACTCCTGCAGCCATACATGCTGAGTTACAGTGAATTACATTAAGTCATGATGCACATTATACTTCCGTGTCAAATCTCCAGGACATCCAGACAGGACCATTTCTAATGAGATAGACGATTTCATTATTCATTCATCTGAACAAAATGTAAACCTTATGACACTTTTAGAGATTAATAGATAAATTGGTGGACAGAAGGTTCAAAAGCAACCATTTTGATAACGCCTTTAAAGCAAAGAAAACAAGTGCTGGTTCTAACTTTGTAAATATGACAATTTGATGTTTTTCTTTGTCACATATAAAACATGGGAAATAAATCCGGGTGTTGGACTATTGGCTAATTAAATAAGCTATTTAAGGATGCTAAGTTGGCCTCTGGGATTCAAGCCCCATTTACATTACAGAGTCAAATCTCAGGGACTTTAGGCCAGGTCAGTTCCTGAGTATACTAAACAATCTCAACTCTTACATAATATCCAACCATTTCTGTGACATTTAAGACTGGGCAGGTCAAGTGAGGCATATCTCATTGACTCCAACATCTTATCAGGAAACAAGGTACACAGTGCTTTGTGGTTATGTCATGAGGTCAAGTGTAAACCACAGATAAGGTGCTGTGGTGTAAGACTACAGGGGCTGGGGTCTCACCTGTTTTGGGTCATCGTAGAAGACCCCCACGGTGCTCAGCTTCGGCCCAATGCTGCAGCACTCGGTGTAGGCTGCACCGCAGTCCTTGTATGATCCCTCGTTGAACTTATAAGCAATAGTAACATTTTTGACAGGAGGTGGCCCAGTCTTTATAATCACATCACACAGTAGTCCGGAGTAAACGATTAAGGCACCAATTGTCCCAATCAAACACACCAGGAGCACGACTAACAGGACCACCAGAATGAAATCAGACATCGTCTCTTCTCAAAGCCGTACAGCTGCAGCCGGGCAATTAGCACGAATATCTTCTCCTCCCGGGTACAAACACCGAGACTGGAGTCCAGTAGCTTCAAACAATAACTCAAGAACTGTGGCTACAAAAGAGACTGTGTTAAATGTGTGTTTCTAGGACACAATAACCGAAAACGAAAGGGGTAAATGCGTTCAAGTTGACAAGAAAGACTGTTTGTTTATGGTATTTCCCCAAAACACTGAACATGCTTCCCGGATATACTATTCACGTTTACAGAGAGGGGTGACGTAAATGTATTTTGTTGAACGATTATTTTCTACGGATAAATTATACTTGAGAAATATATCGACATAATATTAAATAGATATAATCATTAGACATCACTTTTTTCGTTTAATTTAAAATTAAGTTATTGACCATAGAACACACATTCATGCATACAATCCCCCCTTTTCACAACCATGGGTTGACCCAAGAGCTGTGCAGAAAGCTGATAGAGTGCTTGTTAAAGTGATCTTCTGTGTTTTCAGTCAAATATGTAGTTCTTTCACTGATTCCCATGCAGGATGTTGGTGCTATCAATGCTAATTTTAGGGTATATAGTTTGGAGGTTTTGTTCAACCAGTATTGTAAAGTCCTGCTCACATGAAGTTCACCAAACTATGTAATAATAACATAATATGAATCGAAATACAAAGATTTTTTGGGGGAAATCAAGTTCATTTCATTGTATGTGTTGATATTTGGAAGAACCAAACATTTAACAAAAATCAGTGGGGGGATGTCAACCATCAAGGTTGGATACTCAACCTGAATAATGCAAAAACTCCAAAAGAATACAGTTCCTGAAGAGTTTATAGGAACATGTTGATTTCTAAATGTTGACTTTAGTGTCTAGATAGCTTGAACTAGAACATGTTAATGATGCTTTATGGTGATTTTTTCCCTTAAACACCGAAAAAGATAACTTGCTTGATGATGCCATCTCCTTTGTGTAGGTCATATGGGGGACAGATGGAATTGAGTATTGCCAGCTGCATTTGGGATTTAAGGTTATAAAAACAGAATATCCATATTAAGAACTATGTTATATGTTGTATTTTTGTTTTTCCTGCCGAACATTCTTAACATTATTAAACTGTAAAAGCAATCTCTTCTACAAATATTAACCAGGATACTGAAAGCAGAACGGATACTCCTTAAAAGCTTGTTGTGTAAAGACTACTTGAGCTAAATATTTTTTCTGTAATATATTTTCTTTGTTTCAAATGTCTGGGTAAAAGATTCTATATAATATGGTATATTCTATTGTTACGTTTGTTTTTGTAAATCCTGGCTTTGGTGTTCAAAAAGTCTAAATCGTCACAAAAACCTTGTTTTTACATGTGCACAAATTAGTGCAAGACATCTTGCCTTTCATTACAATTTGAGTTTATCAATGCTGAGCCTCTTTATGGGATAATCCAGGAACAATGTCGGTGTTTTATTCAGAGAAAATGTAGTTATAAAAAAAGAAAAAAAAACACACACAATGATAGACAACAGATTCTAGATGTTTTAGCATTAGAAATAGATTTAATACTTAAAGACATAACAGACAGAAACACTTTTGCAACAATCTGTATTTTATTTTGTCGGCAAACAATTAGAATCAAACATTTAAACAATTTTCAAGAACCCTATCTAATAGGAAAACACCTAATTATTAGGCATAAAACGAAAAACGGCAAATACACATCAATGCAACTCACAAAGCAATGTTTTTGTATGTTGCCTAACACTGTCGTAACTACTTTAGTAAAAACACATGAATTGTGATTTTATATTGACATTATTGGTCTTTAACCTGCACATTGCCCATTGAGTAACAGTTTTACATACTTTAGAAAGTGTTTATGTAAAAAGGCACTAGAACTGGCCTTTGAAACTTCAAAAGTTGGTAGATAAATGGAAGTTTCATGCCAAACTTTGAAATAAAAACCAACAGTTGATTGCTCTGTTAGTCAGAGTCATCTGTAATATCATCTTGATCCACATCTTCCGTTCTGTGGACCTTCGTACTTTCCTCAGAGTCCATCTCCTGGGCCTGTCAGAAAGCACATGAGAAACATTTGGCAAACATTTCAAGCAGGGAGTCTCCCTGTATGCCTGTCTGTATTTAAGTGAACATGTATATGCAGGGGTGGTTCTAGGGGGGGGGGCAACAGGGGCCAGTGCCCCCGTAACACTGACCAGGGACCCCCCTGTGGCCCCCCTCCAAAAAAAAGGTAACAATATTACGATCTATTGGAGCTAAATCAAATCAGAGACCCGGATGTACAGTGGAGATTAAACTGTTCATTACCTTATATAAAAGCAAATACTGTTTATGTTTTTTTAATTAAATTGTAACTTAAAGTTACTGAAACAAATACTTTAAATGAAAAAACTACTGAAACAAAGGACTGTAGCTTACATTTACTAAAACAAATACCTTTACAAAAACACATTCCAATTACTGTATTTTAAGTTTATTTTACACAATTACTTTATACTGTCTTTGTCTTTTATTGTGCCCCTCTCATGAAATAACTGGCCCCAACAGTAAAATTGGTCTAGAACCGCCACTGTGTATATGCATGTCCTTTGCATCTTCTCAAGAACCGTTTCTGATCAGCTTCCCACTTGGCTGGTGTATGGCAGGGGATCTATAAGTGATGATGTAGTGCATTTTGGCCTGTAACAACAACATTGTTTTCCTGTATTGTGCAGAATCTCTGTCTGTCCATATGTATGACCTGCCTTCACATATTTAGAGAACCGGTCAAGCAATAGACTTCCTGTTTGGCAGTGCCATACCTCAGTACTCAATACCTGCTTGCATATAGCAGCGTTAGAGATAAACTACATAACACAGGGTCTTAGAACTGACATCATATCAAATGTTTCCTAGTCACAAGCTTGCTTAAAGCTCCAACAATTTATCTTATCAGCCTTCTTTCAACTGCCTGTTTACTGACCTGTATGGGTTCACCTTCACAAAGTAATGACCGACTCAGCAGCAGTGGAGCCTGTTGTTTGGCTAGCTTATATAACTGACTGTATTATGACTGTGTGCTGCTTATCCCTTCAAATAAAACCTGTATTATGGTCCCCACGCCTGCTAATCCTTTCAGCCACTTTACGCTTACTTACACTTTATTTTAACTGGGTGTTTATTTACATCTATTGTTCGGGTTTATTAAAAGGTTTTATTCATTTGCCCCTGATTTATTAATTTGTTTAAGGTAAACTCTCTGATCCTATTCTATGGCTCTAATCTCCAAAATTCCCTCCAGGCTGTTTTGAAACACACCACTGTGAATACTAATTATAATATAAATAATGCAACAAAAAAATACCTTTGTAATTTACACCTGTGTTCTCTGTAGTTTTTACATCAAATGTTAAAGAATAAAACATTTTATTTCTCCTTTATTTCTCAAAATTAGGGAGACAATCCCCTTTCTGTATCAGATGTGAATGTAAAGCCTGGAAATGGCAGGTACCTCATCCTCTGACTGCTCCTGAGGCGGTGGTGGCTCTTCTTCGTCCTCATCCTCACTTCCTTGGGACCGCTGAGAAAGAATCTCTTCACCCTGCAGCATATAGCGTTGCTTTAGGCAATTTAATTTAATACATTTAAGAGAGAAAAATAATAAAAATTCAAATGTTGTACCTTCAGGTTTCGATTTTTCAGGTTGCCAATCCAAAATGCCTCCTGACAGTTGTTGAGAGTCAGCATGGCCTTCACTCTGTAAACAAACAGCTCCAGGCTCTTCTTCAAGGCTGGTACGTGATTGGTCAGGCTTGTATCCTGGTTCATCTGAGCAGCAACACATAATGACAATACTACTTAGTTAAAGAACACCAAAGGAGTTACATGCACAGGCTGTCACTTTAATACAAAAGGAATATGTTGTCCTTAAAGATTGGTAAATTTGGCATCAGTACATTCAGAGATATGTCCAGTTAAAGAGTTAGAAATGAAGAGGCTAGAGACAGTGTGTTCTGTAGCTACCTTAGAGTGTCCACACATGTGATGCAGCTGCCGGGTGCTGAGCTGAAAGGTTTTCAGCAGGCCCTGGACATCCTCCTTCAAAAGAAAAACATGAATCACACATTCATCCCACTGGCAACACTTCCTTTGGCATGGGTTTTTCACAACACAGAATGTTTATTTCTGAGCTTAGCCATGCTCTAGTGCCAACCCATGTTTGAATCAAGGCTGAAACCAATGATTATTCTCATTATGGATTATCATTTCATCTATAAAATAAAATAATAATAAAACATGTGCAGATCAGTTCTTAAGCCCAAGATGATGTATTCAAATCACTTGTTTTGTCAGTCCAAAGCTAAGAGCTATTCAGTTGAATATAGAAAACTGTAGGAATTTAAGAGGTTTAGTTAATGGTTCATCGATTATAGAAAGGTTTGTGATTATTTTTCTGACAATTAACTACTTGTTGTTACACTTATATTATAAAAGAATCAACTTGTTCAGGGAAAAGCATGGAAATCCTGTGTATGTATATACATTTTTTCTTGCTTTGTGTCTTAGTATTTTAATATAATATATAAAAAATATTTGGCTTGCATTAAATCAGGATCAGGGAAAACTCACTTAAGTCAAGAATGCTGTAGTTGTGTGTTGTTTGCAGAAGTTAATGACATCAAAGTAAATTACTTAAAATCACTTTCACAGTTTTTTAAGGCAATATTTATGCACAATTTCAATTTTTTAACATTTACCTTAATAAGGCATATACTACTTGTCATGCGTACCATGTGCCTTTTGAAGCTGTTATCAAGAAGTGGCATTCCAAGCCTCAGGAAAGACTCCAGGAAAAGGCGGCCATACTACAAAAACATTATAATCAGTTAATACAAATTCATTTCATTTCATTTCAAACCTTTATTTACCCAGGTGTATCCCATTGAGATCATTGATCTCTTTTTCAAGGGAGACCTGCTCAAGTAGGTTCCACATGAAACATAAAAACATAAACAGAACAACAAAAAGGACATCTTACAGCATCATTACAGGGATTACAATTTACAATAACTATCTTGTAAAGCGCTTTGAGCATCTGGAAAAGCGCTATAATAAATGTAAGGAATTATTATTAATTATTATTATTATCCACATGAGCAGGTACCAACAGCTTCCGATTGAGTAGCATCCAACCGAGCTTTAAAAACATTTAGTGGCACCAGATTGCTCAGTTTCCATTTCCATTGCAGACTATTCCATTCATAGCAGTTTCACATGAATGTGATATATTTTTCAGCGCACACAGCTAACTCACCTTCAGGCACACGATGAGCACCGGCCTGGAATCAAACACCTGTAAGAAGAGTTAGGAAGACATGTGAGCAGATGAACCAAACTGAATAAACATATTGTATTGGATAAAAGCCATGAGATTCAATGAAAAGTATTACAACAAATATAAAGCTAATGCTGGAATTGGATGAGGTTCACAGCCATTAGATGATGCCAACAGACCTTCCCTAGGTTGACCAGGATGTGAAAATCTCTGACAGCCAGGTTCCATGTCAGCAGCTTCTCGCTCTGAGCCTTGAAGGAGAACATGGGTTACATATTGTTATCGTTAAAACACACGTACACACAATGCATAGTCTCACTTAAGTGAATAATTAAGTATAAATGTTGACAAGACAGATGTATTAGTATTTTGTGGTTCTGATTATATTCAGTTCTAAGGTAAATAGCAACTGTATATAAAGTGCGTGTATGCTTGAGAGCTCATTGTGCAGTGCGACCCCCAGTGGCTGACCTCAGAGCTGTCACTGACTTTGCAGGCAGGAATCTTCCTGATGGCCTTTTCCAGCTCGGTCATCATCACCTTGTAATACACCAAGAAAGTCTGCCTGAAGTAGAAGAAAAAACAATGAAAAATGAACAGGATAAATTACAATCTAACTGCAATCCAAGCTACTTTACAATAATCACTAACAACTTTTTATTTTGCAACGAGATATCGAATACAATGAACTGATGGTGATGAGGGTCTACCTGTTGAGAGTGGGCCATGAGGCAGAGCTCTCGTCTTTCGCAGCTTTGATGAGCTCAGGGATTCCCTCTCCAGCTATTTCCTCCACTGCCTTCAGAACATCGTCAACATGCGCCATGTACATTCTGCAGAGAGTAGAAAAGATCAAAGATATCAGAGTTAAGAACATTAAGATGCTTTTTCACAATTATAAAAATCGCATTTTTGATGATAAAAACAGTTTACAAGAAACTGTGCACTTTATAAACGTGCTTGCACTAGGCTCTTATTTAGAGAAATGCTTTAAAAATACCAACTTTATGAGTTACCATAATTTCCCTAAAGTGCTGGTGTGGATATGATGGACAGCTGGGTGGGCACTTTGTTTGCTTCTACAGCACTGCACTGGTTTGCATTGGACACAAACGTACAATAGACTCATTTAGAAACATAAATATGTTTGTACGGTTCTTTAGAGATGATGCTCCCGATACAAATCCATTAAATCCTTGGGGAAACTATGTTTACTTTATTGACTTTGTGCAGATGAGTAATAAAGCTAGTCCGACCCATACTGGAACTCTAAGACTGTAACCAATGTGGATATCTGAGACCTATAAAAAAATGCTGATCTTAGTTAAGAAACATGTCACAGTGGAACATACCACGAATCGCGTCTCTTTGGTGGTCAAATAATGGCAACAGGATTTCTAAATAATTACCAATATATCTGAGACATTTCTGTACTTTTTTTTAACTTATTGTCTATCATACACAGCAATATATGTCTGATCAACTGATTTCCATTGCCAATGTGTCAGCAAGGCATTCAGGAATCATGTCTGCTTTTCATCCATTTTGCAATCAAGTTTTTCTTGGACCAAGATGGCCATTTCTGACAAGCACACCCACTTTAGGACTGTATGCAGTGCTTCATTGAATTTGATCCCTCGCTCCTTCTCTCCGCTGGCCGTCACCCAGTTTTGGCCCAGGAAACGTTTGGCAAGGGAGGCTGGGAAGAAAAATCCAACATTATCATCACAGCCCATTGGATAGCAGATCAATTGGATTTAGTGAGGCAACATGTCACGACTGACCGGTCTGCTCTCTGTAGGCAGCAGGGTCCCCCCCCCTCTCTGACACAGTGGACAGAAGCTGGGAGAGGATCAGGGCTGTGCTGAGATTTGGCATTGTGCTGTGGAAGTTCATCAGGTACTTAAAGCTGTGTCTAAACAGAGAGAGACAAAAAACACAATTTAAAAGCATCATTACTTGAACTTATTAGACAATTATGATATTACGTTGTTATTTGGAACCAGTGCAAATGTCCATTCTTCTTTGCTAGGCCCATGGCAATTAAAAATACCGTTATCACTTTTATATTGAGTGTTTTTTTATTCAGTTATTTGGAGAGTTGTGCTGTTTTTTGTCATTTTGAGCAAAAAGGATACTGCATTTACTTCACTTTTGAGGCCACCAAAGTCGTTGAATTCCATAAACAAATAGATCGGTAGATTTAAAAAAAAAAAAAAAGGTTTATTGACAGTAGTTACACTTCTGCCCCTAAGCTTTATCACTCACTTTACAAGCTGCTCCAGGGTCAACTCAGCACTTTCCTCTTTTAGTCGTTCAGCCAAAACCCCCAGAGCCTTCTTCAGTAAGCTCCGCTGTCCTGGCTGGCTGAATCCAGACCTGAAAAATACAAACATAAACAGACACATTAAAGCAGGGGTGCCCAATACGTCGATCGCAAAGGTAGGGTGGGTAGATCGCATGGCATTGGAAAAAATAAATAAATAAAAATAATAATATTTTTTTAATTACATTTTTTTTAAAGTTAGCCTATCGAGGGGTGAGAACCAGAGGGAAAATGAATATATCAAATGAAAGCTCTCGATGAGCTCTTTATACTGCCAAAAGGTTGCATGTGAATTATAAACCAATCCAGAGTTATTAATCAAAAAGACCTAACACAGAACACACTGAACTATTTGGGGCCAAAAGGACGTAAGTGCACTTACGCCCTTTTGGCCCTGAGAAATGAATTATGAGTAAAGCCTTATTTGGATAGCACTTGAGTCAAAATGGCTGACACCATATGTAAGCAAGCTAGGTCAACCATCAGAAGAAAGCTTTTCACTGCTGAAGAAGTGTTACTAAGCTTATTTCAAGATGCAGAAGAGCTTGATGAAGAGAATGAAATAATCCAGGATTCAAAGTCCATGCTGAGTGACAAAGGAAACTTAGTTTCTACAGATCCATCTTCAACAGAGAATTCAACTGATCAGAGATCAACACATGCATGTTCCAGTATCTGTCAACTCTTTCAGGTACTGAGCATGTGGTGCTGTACTCTGACACATGTGGTGGGCAGAAAAGGAATGCTGGTTTGAGTGCCATGTGTCTCCATGCAGTTAAAACCTTGCCCATCTCCATTATTGACCATACATTCATGGAGTCTGGACACAGCAAGATGGAATGTGACAGTGTCCATGCAGCCATTGAGACCGACAGAAAAAAAGGGAGCATAGGATTTCAAGTCCTTCTCACAACACACTAGAGCTGCTCAATTATGGCAAAAATCATAATCACGATTATTTTGGTCAATATTGATATCACGATTATTAAATACGATTATTCATTGACTTTGAAAACATCCATTTATTGAACTTTAAAAAAAAAATAATAATAATTTGAACAGTATCTTTTTAACAGTTGATTACCCTGAACTTTAAGTATAACTCAACTGCAAAGTATTCAGCTGAAGCCACATCTTTTTTAACTTCCCCACGGCATTTGTCATATAGGGCAGGCAGTGCAGATCTGGTGAAATGATGCCGAGATGGCATCGCTTAACGCTTGTCCATAGTGTTAGCCAGTTGCTTAAACCCCTGGTTGCTAACCGTGCTAACCGGGCACATGTCTTTAGCTATGTAGAATGTGACGGCATGTGTTATATCTTTGTGTACTTGCGAGCTGCTTGAGTAGGCCGTTGCACTGTAAAGCGCATCCTTAATTGATGACTGTGATGTGGTGGATGAAGTCGAGGGGGCACGCTCCTGAACTGTCAACAGGGGGGCGGGGGAGGGTCTCGCTGTGGGGAAACTGTGGACCTCGTTGCAAGCCAAAATCGAGATTAAAATACGATTAATTGCACAGCCCTACAACACACGGTCCGGAACCAAAGACACAGAGGGACAAACAGTTCGTTGGCAGAAAATGAAATGGCTGCGCTACACAAAAGAGGATCCGAAAAGGATTCAGTTCGAATATGAGCTGTCCGACCAAACTGCAAGTTGTAAAGCAGGAGACCAGAGGTGCTCATGCAATTGAACCAAAGAAGATGCACACAGGCCCACCTGGGATCACTGCTGTGAAAAAGAAAGACGTATTCACACAAATGGGAGTATCCCTCACTCCTATGTGGACTTCTACCAGTCTTTGCAAGTCATTCAGGCAGAGTAGGCTATATGTCCTTTCAAATCAATCTGAAACGTACATGATCTGCATGAAATATGCTGTTGTCGTATATAATTATATTGCTATATTTGACATTCCCAATGTTCTAAAGTAGTTTTTGATTTGCCAAACAGTTATTAGGCCAGGTTTAATGTAATTTATTGTTATTCAGTGAACTAATGTGATATTGATATTTGATATGATCACAATGGACTCTGTAGCCTATTTTCAATTGGTTATTTGGGGAAATGGCTAAATAATTAACTATTTGGCCAAATGGTTATTAATGTTTTGTTTTTTTAAATAATTACATTCAATGAACTAATATGATATAAGGATATTTTCATATAATATTGTTATTATAACAATTGATTACTGTTACTTTTGAACTCATAAATGTAAAGCCTTTTTCCTATTTTTATCAGATACGCCCTTTTTCTTAGTTTATATGAGATAAAATCTTAGTTCCAAAAAGGCGCATGTGACTTTCTTCCGAATAAAAAAAAGATAGAAGAATATTTTTTTTGTTCTCACCCCTCGCTATCACCCATCCTTACTATGGCATTTGCCACTTGATTGACATACAGGTAAGCCAGTCTGAGTTGTATTGTGCCATACGGGTTCATGCAGTTATGAGGGGGCCTCACCTCCTCATCTGAAGCTATTGTCTGAGATCGCATGATGTAGTATTGTTAGATGTGCCAAGAGCAAGGACTGTCTTAGGTAAGACAGCTTTTATGTGCGCAGCGCCACTGGAAACTGAGCAATTGTATTCCTCTGAATGTTTTTAAAGCAAGTCTAAGTGAAATGCTCTTTGAAACTATGGGTATTTGTAAATGTTGATAAGTATGTAAATGTAGCTTGTAAATATGCTGTATGATATCCTCTATTGTTTTATGTTTGTTTTATGTTTCATGTGGAACCTAATTGCTGCAGGTCTCCCTTGAAAAAGAGATCTATGATCTCAAGGGACCAATCTGGTTAAATAAACGTTTGAAATGAAATGCGCAAATCCGGCGCACTATTATGCGCTTATGCGGCGCAATTAGTGTAAGCGCGCCACAGTTTATCCACCGTTTAGTCCACACAGATTGGGCAGGGGCGGCCCTCTAGGTAGATCTTTTGGGCTTGGGCATTTTAAAAATAGCTCCCAAGCTGAAAAGGTGTGGGCACCCCTGCATTAAAGAGACAAAACTAAACAGAAGCCAGACTTTGTGACAATGTCCAATATTTTATCAAGTAACAATATAAAAGTGAGTGGTGCTGGTGGTCCTCCTCACCAGCTGAAGGTGGTGTTCAGGATCTGAAGGAGCAGCTGGTAACCAGCAGACATCAGGTGGTGCTCCTGAACATCCGTGGCAGGTCCGTCCACCACACCGTTGTTCTTGGACAGCAGTGTCTGGGAAGAAATGCACCAATTTTATACAAACCTGAAAACATTTGATAGAAAACTGGAAGGTCTTCATTCATACATACAGATTGTGTTTGTACCTGGAAATGGTTGTGGCAGTTCTCCAGGTGGGAGCAGAGGGTGGGCAGCAGCTGGACGCAGTAGGAAGCGATGTCCTTGGAGCTCCTCTGTTGTAGATGGGAGAAGCCCACGCTCTTATCGGTCTTTGCCTGCAAAAGAAAAATTGCAATTAAGTTTCAGCTCTTATAAGCCTGGTTGTTACAGTTCAACACAGCTATTACTAAATGTCATTGATGTGCAAAGCTTCTTCAACTAGGGAGAGAACTCAGAAAATGTCTTCATTATATTTGCGTTTAAAGAAACATCTCAGAATACAATAATTCATTTTGCAAACTGTTGTTCCCAAGACACTGTTGAACATTTATAAGCCCAGCCTAACATTTTCATTCTCTGATTTACATTCATCACTGTATACGTTAGCTTCTCTTTGTACCTTGAAGAACGGGGTCCTCTTGGCAGGGGCAGCTGTCAGACTGAACTCCAGTTTGCGCAGCATGTCCTCCAATAGGAACACCAGCTCAGCGGGACCCAGCAGAACCTCCTGCTGCACCTTAGGGATGTAAGAATAGCAGAGGAGATGTGTGTTTTCATCTATGTGGTGCACACGTTTCAGCAATAGCAAAGACATTGATATAACCAGGGGTGCACATGACTTTTTTGCCCTGTTTCTCAAAGGAGCACCTGGAGATGTTGCTTGGTGCTCATCCTTAAAATGAAATAAACCGTAACTTTTGAGGGGGTCTTGACTTTATTTGCCAGACACACGGCACTGAACACACATGCAGAGGTGAACACAGAACACACATGCAGAGGTGAACACAAGACAACATTAGCACGACCAGTAATCCTACAAGCTGTCATCACTACCCTCCTGACTGTTCTCCTCACTGTCTTCCTCTCTGTCAGACATGGTAGCTGATGATGTAGGCCTACTACTTTCTCTCTGGTTGAGTCTGCGATTAGCTGCTTGCATCCACAAGTCAACAGCATGGTTTTGGGTCGAAAGTCTCTGTTTTCATCTTAGACAAGTGGATGTAATCAAATAAGTATGTGAACATAACCAATAACCTACCATAGCCAATAACAAATGAATGTAACTTATTTTATTTGTGTTGTTCATTCATATCTTATTTTACCTTAACATTTATTTATTTATGCATTTTTTTTTATCTCTCCAGTTTTAAAGGATATCTTTGGTTACTGTCCTATAGTATATACATTGGAATGATTTAAAACCTGTTTATCCCAATAATTATAAAGGAGTGCCTTGGAAATATGTGTTTACATAAATTGTGACCAAACCGTTTGAACTTAGACTAAAGTGAACTATCTAAACACTCAGAGTCCTTTACCTCACTGAGCTGTAGTATCAGCCTCTCAGTCTGACTGGAGAGGACTCTCCCTCCACATCATTGTAGAAACATCTTCTTCTTATATCCGTTAGAGCAGCTAGCACGGCACCAGATTCTAATAACAACAGCGCTGGTACCGGTGCACCCTCCCTCTCTCACTCTCATTTTGGCTGTGAGCTGCGGGCGCCAGATAAGCCAACATCCCCCATTTTCATCACTTACAGCGCCCATCGTACAGGGCAAATGAATCGTGTAACCGGGGTGAAAAGGGTGTTACATTTACTTAATTATGAATATTGTTACATCAAGGCCGAAAATTAGGATGAGCCCCAACGGTCAAAATGTTTTTTTCCCTCCCAGAACTGCGCCTCCACAGATCTGGCGCCCTAGGCGAACATCTAGCCAGTGCTACGGGCCGGCCCTGAGTTCATATCATGGTTCATATGCAACTCGCAAATATCTTTCTCTCGCTCTCTCTCTCTCTCTCTCTCTCTTCTCTCTCTCCTCTCTTTTCTCTTTTCCCTTCTCTCTCTCCCTCTCTCAATGTTGGTACGCAAATGCGCTTTGTTTCAAATGACCCGGTGCTCTTTTTTTGGCGGAGGTGCGCATGCGCACCTGCGCACCAGTTATGTGCAGCCCTGGATATAACTACATTTCATATTTGTTTCTTTCTCTGTTTGGAAACACAGCTGGTGTACCCTGACTTAAACTACCCTACCCCTGTAACTACCTGGTCTGCCTCTCTTTTGTGCTAATAACACTTGGGTACAATATTCATTTTAATGTCATGTGCAATCATACTTTTTGTTTACTTATCAAGCTAAATGTAACTAACTTTACACTGTATTCTATTAGGCACTGGTGTTAGTATTCATTACTTTACGCTATATATTTATTTTCTTGTTTATATCTATATTAGGCTGTAGTAAAAAATAATTAAGTTTCCTATTTTACAAGAATGACCTTACTATTATTGCTATTCTATTTTGCACTGGTGTAAGTATTACTTCACATATACTTTGTATGTATTGCTCTGTATTTTTAGACAATCCCACAAGAACATTTTCTCCGGGATGAATAATATGCTCTAGAAATATTGTTTTCCAGGGATTTCAAAATAATCTAAACAAAAAATGTAATTGCTCTGTTTACCTTGGTGTGGAGCTCAGAGTCCAGCAGAGAGCGGGACAGCAGGCCACACTGCAGCACGCTCAGCACCTCCATGTCCAGCTCCCTGAAGAACTGCCTGTAGGACACCAGACTGACCCCCGGCCGCACCTCCTTCTCCTTCTCTTTCTCCTTCTCTGGTTGCTCCTTTGACAAGAGAAAGAGAATCACCTTTTTAGATTGGCTTAAATAAATACAAAGTATTAATACAAGAGTTAAAAGATTACCTGCTGAGTTTTGTCTGCTTCAGTCTCCTCAAGCTGAGAGCTGCTCTCTGAGGAATTCTTCCCAGGAGCCTTCCTCTTCTTTGCTGTACCATCTAAAAACATACGGGAGTTAGACATTTATGTAAGAATGTATTCTTTAATTCTGACTATTTTGTTTTATTAACATGAAGTCAAATATATTCGGTTGGGCCTGGCTACCCTTCTTAGTCTTCACAGGAGGAGCAGGACTGAGTATCACCCCATCTGGGCTTTCTCCATCGAAGTTGGCAACAGGTGGAACGTAACCAGGTGTTCCTGAGACACACATTTAAAAAATAAAAGTAGATTATTTAAACAGCTTTAGGACAGTGTTTCTCAAACTTTTTCATACCAAGGACCACTTAACCAATAAATAAACACTCGCGGACCACCTAACTCCACAAATATCCCAAAACACATCGTTTTTCTAGAACGGATTATAAATCGCCCGCAAATGGTACAGACAAGTGGCAACATTTGTGACGAAGGTGTTGCCCTGGGCTCTATCATGCAATATACAGTGAAACTTAAGCTTGTTCCATTGCGGAAATATTCTCGCGAGAGTGCGGAAAACTTAAATGTATTTATATATTTCAAAAGTGAAATGTTACCAATATACTCACGGACCACTAAGGGGTGGTCACGGACCACCAGTGGTCCGCGGACCACACTTTGAGAAGCACTGCTTTAGGACAATTCACATCATATGAGAAAATGGATAGAATGCGAGGTTCCCAGTGTTTTTTCCCTACAAGAGTTAACATAAATGCAACTTTGCTAACATTTGATTTATTTAATAATGTAGCATTTGTACAATGTCCATTTATTTATTTATAGTTCACAATTATGATAATGGTAAAAATAAGAAAACAAAAAAGAAAAAAGTTGAAATAAAAATAGATTAATAATAAATAATAATAAAATAGGCCTGTATGATGGTGCACATACTGGCCTGTATCGATGGATGAAAGCTCACCTGCCAAAGCCCTCTCCAGCAGAGTCTGAAGGTAGGTGATGTTCTGCAGACGGGTCATCACTTTCATCTTCATCTCAGTTTCTTTTTGTCCACAGAATGCATTTACGACCTACCAGAAAACACAGCTTTAGCCTCATATCTCCTGCTTTTGAAAAAGGTGTTTAACAAATCGCCTGCAGTTACCTCTCTGAACCAGTTGATGGTGTGGAACAGCAGAGTACAGAGGAACTCCCTCTCAGCTTTTGACATGCTCTCCATTTTATCTACCACATCCATGTCCGTGAGGATCAGAGGGCAACCTGTGTTCCAGCACATATAAAACCCACAGAAATGATTTGACAGCCATTGAAACGAGAACAAACTGATCTGGTCTTTTGGGGCGAGCAGAGAAATTCTTCTGTTGTTCTTTACATCTGTGATTTTGTCTATTCTACAGTACTGCAATACTACCTGGCACAAGACGTGTTTGTCAACAGCTTTACAATCAAAACTGCTCCACCAGTTAAAAATCATAACAACCTAATAAGGCTGTCCAACATCATCATCTCGGACCCAAACCATGTTCTGAACAGCGAATATGAACTGCTACCTTCTAATCGGAGATACAGGGTCCTGCGATACAATAAAGTCAGACTGAAGCACCCTTTGTGCATCAGTCAATCCTCACAGTAAATACAGAGCAAACGCACGCTAAAGGGTCTTTGAGCATGTTTTCACTCAGTGATTGTGCTGTTATGTTAAATGTTTGTTGTTTGTTTTTCATGTATTGTGACTTTATATTTATCTATGTTGAGGTTACACATGGAGCTGCTGTGATGCAAGTCAAATTCAGACTTGATCTGACTATTAAAGTATTATCGTGTCGTATGTCCACCAGAAATGTGTAGCTTCCACTTCCTCACCCAGCAGGGCGTCGATCTCCTCCAGGTCTCCCTGGTGCTGTTTCTCCTCACAGAGTCTCAGGAGGCGAAAGAATGGAGACAGACAGAGAGGAGACACTCGCCTGCCCCACAAAATACAGAAAGAAAACATCTTTTTGATTACATGCATGTTTGTAAGATCTACAAACATATACTGAAATTGTACAACTGACTAAAATGTAATATATATAAATATATCATGGTGGTGGGAGTGGGGTGACTGACTTGTGTGCCTTCTGTGTATGACTCTTCTGCTCTCCTTTGTTCTGGAGCTCTTTGGCCAGTAGAGGCAGCAGGTTGATGGTGATGCCTCCCTGACTCTCCTCGTCATCCAGGTTGTATATCACATGGGGCGTCAAGGGGAAAGAGCTGAGAGGCACAGAGAGGAGAGATTAATAATGACAGTTGAAGTATATTAAAACAAGTAATTGCTTATGCTGCCAGGTATCCATCACTAACCCCAGTACGTCTGGCCCTAGATCCACCACAAAGTCATCCTGGAAGTCATCCAGGACAGTCTTTCCGATATTTTCCTGTTTTAGGAGGAAAATAAAAAGACCACAATGATAAGTCATGACTTAATAGCGTCTTATGATAGATGCATGTCGATGTGTCGGCCGAGAAAGCTGAGTCTCCTGCTGGGGGAAGCGGTGGTAGTGCCTACATGTAACCAAGATGCATTGTGGGGCATTGAGGGTCCCCGACTGGCCATATCCTCCTGCAAAGCTTATGTAGCTACAGCCTTAGATTCTGTCTTTACCCAGGAAACAAATGCTGTCAATTCTTTTTCTGACCATCACCTATCAATTCTGTCAACGTATTATTGTGGCTCGACTGTCAAATGTACTGTTGTCCATAACATCTTCTGCAATCACATTTTTCAGATGCCATTAAGCTGTTATGAACTTAGCCAGTTTGCAAAACAAGCAAAGAGAACAAGTAAGTCCTGTTTTTTAGAAGGTATACACAGCGGACTCTGAACTGAAAACGCCTGTAGCCTGACGCTGATGGTTACAGGAAACAAAAGAGATTTTACAGCTGAGAACTCTGCACTTAGGAATTTAAATCAACATTTACCATCAACACTGATTGGACACCCTCATAAAAAGTAGCCCATTACTAAAGTGATGGGGGAGCTATTAAAAAAAGGAAGTTTGATAAATGTTGGTTTGAGACACACCTGCACCTGTGGGTCTAGGATGGAGCTCAGGATCAGGTTGGCCAGTTCATCATAGTACAGAGCTGCAGCCTCCGCTGAGCTCTCACTGCTGGACTTCACCAGCTCCAACAGGGCTGCCACCTGAGACAAGAGACACACACACACACATGGGGATATCATCAGACCAGACACCTGCAGGTACAATCACTCTGCTCTGTGGGCAGGTGTAACAAAAGTGGAGAGAATACTCCTCATCAGCTGACAATGATGAGCCTTTTTATGGCTTTGAAGGAGATATAACCATCATGTTGTTGCTTGACCTCTGACACAGGGAGGTCACAGCACAAGATGAGTTACTAAGAACATCATAACTGCAACACATACATTGTTCTTTCTGATTGCTCTAATGCTTCATGTGTACCTGTCTGAGTGTCTCCTGAGGCAACAACCCATTCTGGGACTCCTTCACTTTAGGTCTGGGGGAGTCGGAGGCAGAGAGAGGCATGGAAGGATTAAGTGAAGTAAGGAACAAGGAAACATCTGCTTATGTTCGTGAGTACCACCACCCCTTACCTGACGGCCCCCATGCTGCCTATAATCATGACAGCACCAATGATGCCGATACGCTTGTACTTGGGCACAGTGCTGGAGAGCTGTTTGCGGATCACTATGTGCATGTCGTCCTGAGGGGAGAAGTTATTACAGTTATTAGAAGCTTTAGTTTGTTTTTGTTAGTGATAGTTATACCGTCTCACAAGTACTGTATCTACATAAATATACAAACCCTTTTTTGAAAAAATATATAGAAATGGCCATGATAAAATCTTTTGATTTTAGAATTATTTCCCTTCCACACTCAGAAGAACACAATGTTAACATTAGACAGGACCCGACTGCTTAGTTGAATGGCATTTGATCTACCACTATCATGTTCCTGTTTGATTCTAAAAGACTAAACTTTATGTTGAAAACAACAGGCATTAGTTGGAAATCAATAGCGACATAGCGCCATTTCCAGAAATGTCAAGTGAGTTACATTTTTGTTGTTCAGTCTTCATAAAAATGTATGATTTTTAAAGGGATTCAAAAAAACTAAAATTGAAATTATTTTACCTTCATTTTGCTTTAAATTTTCTACGTTTTTTTTAACCACGCAATACATTTTTTGTGTAGTTTTTCTTAAAAGGCCATTTTTCTTTTTAGTTTTACTTTTATATCTTTCACTGCTTACTATTGTTTTGGTGTATAGTAACTCTGTTACAATAAGAGCAGAAAATATGAAAAAGCCTGAACGGTCTTGTGAGAGTGCACCTGGATGAGAGATCCCTGCTGCTGCTGCCCAAAGGCCAGAGTGCTCAGGAGGTGGAAGAGCCTGCGGATCTGCTGAGGAGTCAGGTTGTCCATGTAGTCCAAGATTCCCTGCATCAAAGAGTGCGCTCAGTTCAAAACTAAACCAAACGTAATGGTAAGATACTAAACGTTATATTCAGGATATATCTGCTAGCTACAAGCTGTTGGTTCATACATTCATGTTGCTTATATTTCATTCATACATTTGTTTCAGTGTGATTTGGTAAGCGGCTCCAACAGCAGATATACGAGTCACCCTCTTACCTTGACAAAAACAGCGTACAGGGACATTTCTGAAGGCTTCTCTGTAACAAGGCCGCAGAGCAGCTCCAGAGCCATGTCCACCTCCCCCCCCACACCACTGCACACATGGGTCACTAAAGAGCCCACCACCTCCTAGCAAACATAATACAGGAAGAAATTAAAATGACTTATTACACATAACACAACTGACAAACAGGCATGTATACATTCCTTAAAACTAATCCTAAACCCACCTGTTGGCAGTAAGAGTCAAAAGCAGTGAATGAGTGTCGGTACATGTGTCCTCCAAAGGGCACCACACAGGGGTCAGGGGAGCGCAGCAGACCCTGAGCCAGAGCCAGGATGGAGGGGAAATACCCTCGCATCACCTACAGAATCATCATTAATTAATACAACATATTATTTAAATACAATTGTTAACTACAGCAGTATAAGTGCACAGTGCTTCTGTGTATATTTCATCTTGACCCTCTGCAGACGGACCCACCTGAGCGTAATCTCTGAAGGTCCTCTGGAGCAGGGCCTCCTGGATCTGCCCCCCCCTCACCTTCAGCTTCACCAGCCGCTCCGCCCCCCGCCGGCTCTGGTTGGCGTTGGTGGAGTGGAGGATGAACAGCACCAGCACATCTATCACCTGACATGGCAGAGCACTTTTTAAGGGAGAGATACAGGGATACATACAGGAGCATATAGTGTAAATGTGACACATACAAACAAAGTTGTCAAAATGTCTATGGGGTCCAGACTTTGTGACTGGTTTTCAAGATATTTAGTGCACAGCATGATATCTTTTTATATTTTATAATAATTATAAAATAACAACTGTTTTCAAAATGTTTTTATTTTGTGTTTTTAGAATGTTAGTTCATATATTAGACTTGTGTCCGCACAGAATAGAATCAAAGGCTTTATTTTTAAACAAACCAACTCAATACCCTGATCTGGGGAGAACACACCCACCTTATGGTCCTCAGCTTCATCCACAGACTCTATTGCCTGATGAAAAACACCACAGTAACAGTTGAGTAAGCAACTCTCAAATTGAATTGAGAAGGCTGAATGAGCATTTACTAATCAATCAAAATAAGGGGGCTAAAATACGGATTCATTTCCCACCTTGAGCCAAGCCTCAGAAATCCTTTTTTGGAATCGCACCGCTGACTTGATGCCGTCCAACACCAAGGCAACGCTGTCCTGGCTGCTGCTGCTGCTGCGGCGGCCTGCTGCTGTGGAGGAGGACCTGCTCCGAAAACAGATGAAAGATCAAAAACCTACTACCAATTTCTTCCTGACAAAATAAACTGATCATAGTTTTGAGTGGGGATCTGTGTTGTCTTACGCTGCGGGTCCTTTGCTCTTCATGCGGCTCTGGGAGGCCTGCAGCACCGGAGGGAGAACACACTGCTCCAACTCCAGCTTTTTACGAAGACTACACACCACCTACGCAAGGTAAGAACACATGCCACGTTGATTTTCAGAATATATGACTTTAAAAACGACCATGTGGTGTTTTCTAAATGCTGTGGACAGGACTCTGAGCTCTGACCTCATAGGCATCAGAGGCTGAGACAGAGTGCAGGATGAACTTCACCACCACAGGAAGGTCCTCCAGCTGCACGGCTGCCAGAGTGGCCATGACGGCTCCACGGACCTGAGAGGGCAGACAGTGACGTGTAACAGCTTGGTGAAATGAACTTTAATAATTCATCCAATATAACTGTGATACAGGCAAGTAGGCAAGTGCCTTCAAAAATATATATTTCTCGATACATATTGATTATAGATATTTGCAAATTTTTCTCAACTTACTTTCTGCACTAGCAAGCATTGGAATGTTTGAAAGTAAGCAGTGGCTCATAGTGCGATACAGTGATACAATAACTACCTTTTGGTGTTTCTTTGTGTGAGGCCATTCTAAAACATCAAATGTATAATTGTATGTGTAACTTGGACGAGACAGAGAACAATAATATAGAGGCTTTTACCAAAGCTGCTCTTGCTAGGATCAGAAAACACGAGCAAGATAGCCTCAATAAGAATGCTTTTTGGGCTGTGGCTTTATCTCATATGTTTTATTTTCTCACTTTTCCTTACTGGCATGAACCCTGTTATCAGTCTGAAATAAAGTGTGAATTGAAAGTTGTTCATGTTTACTTTATTCATTCTGCTGTCATCTGTTACTAAACAAAAGTATGTGTGGTTGCCATGTTATAGCCTTGTATGTTAATCTGTAAAAAAAGAATGCTGTGATCTGTAACTCTCTCCTGAGGTATTCAAAAGGGTATTCAGTATTTTCCAAGGTATTGTATCAAAGTCAAAAGTCTAAAATGGTGACAGTACTATTCTGTGTCTGTGTATGGGTGTGTGTTTGTAGTACCTCAGTAAGTAATGAGGCACTAAGGTTCAGACTGGAGAGGGCGTCTAGGATGGGAACAGTCAGCTGAGTGTTCTCCTGGAGTAAAGAGCTACACAGAAGAGATGAAAGTAGCAGTTAGTAATATCACTCTGAACAACAACCAAAGGATCTGCAATCCAGACTGACAACAGAACCCACTTGAGCTCTCTGGCTATATCGTTGTGCTGGGTGTCATCCAGTATCTCTGGCAGACTAGTGATGATGTCACGCTGGACCTCCACAGGTGCGACTGACACCAGCTCCATGAGCTTCACCGCCAACTCCTGCACATGACAGGGAGGCAGAAATAAACACATCAGCGTCTAGAAATGAGTGATGACTGAAGAAGAGATACATGATTATAGAGGAGCAGAAACTGTTATGACTACAGCACATACAACCTATCGTCACAGAAATGACTACCTTGCTGTCCACAACTCGGTCGAGCCATTTAAGCTGGTTAATTATTATGTGAGGAATACTGAGCCCTCCATCTCCAGCTCTGAGAAAGACAGAACAAGAAGACATTTAGAAAAACAGGCGAAGTGTATAACATGGTGAAATAATGTTAAGTAAACTCGTTCAAATACTAACCCATCAAGCATGAATTCAGGGATTTTCTCGATCAATGTGTTGATGATAGGGGTCTACATGAAAAAGAAAATCAGATTAAGGATTTGTGGAAGAAATACTGTACATTTTTCTCAACACATTTTGCATTTGTGTGCCGAAAAATAACTGTTTGAATTCATCTTGCGGTTTGACTTCTTTTGTGAAAGAGCGATGCAGTTGTCTTTGACAGAATATATGCAGGAAATCTGACCTGCAGGATTTCAATCCCCAGCAGCATGCGGAGCAGACTTTCCTGAAATGAGCTGACACAACTGCAACACAGAAGAAAACATGTCAGTACTTCACATCATACAGTCAGACTACTGACACAGGTTTGCTTTAGGCTGAAAGGTTAGCTTATTGATAAGTTAGAAAATAATAGACAACTGATAATTGATCAAGGAATAAAAAGAACACCTGTGACCTGCCAAACACAGGGTGCATGCTGACTGTGTGTGGTACAATGTGCAGGTCATACGCAAACATGATTTTTTTCTTGTAAGATGTAGGTGAGGGAAAAAAAACAGACCCTGTAGCTGATTTTTCATTTATGTATTTGTATGCCTATATTGCAGAACAATATGGTTTCTAGGCCTCTCAAACAAAGAGATGTTGTGCTTTTCGCCTGTTCTATATCACATTTAACTGAATATTAACTTCTACCTCAAGTTTTAAACCAGGTTGATTTATCAAGAAAATAATACAGCAGAATCATCCATAATGAAAATAATCATCATTCTCGCCCCAGTTGTATTTTTATTAATGGAAAGTTGTACTTGACATTGCTTCCATTTTAAAAGAAGACATATGAATCCCTTACAGGGACATTTCTTTCCCCACTCTGTTGTGTTTACACACATTACGCACACAGAGGAGGATATACATGCACAAACACTATTAGCATCAAGTGTGTTTTCTTTTTAAGTCACCTGGAGTCCCCATCAGACAATCGTGGGACACATGGAAGAAGGCAGTTCCTAAACCGCTCCGGTTCTTCAATATGAGACTCCAATCCAGCGGTGAATTCTTGAACAATCTGAGCAAAGAAATGGCAGCGAAACATAACTTGCAAAGATTAAACATACTTCATAATATGTGTACATATATGCTCACTACCAGTGTGCGTGTCCTCTCCGGATGCTGAATGTTACAGTGTGATACATGCAAAATGGAAATCCTCCTGTTTGCATAACTCAGATTGCATTCATATGCTGGTTGGTCTTTATATAAGTTTTCCTAAAATTTGATTTAAATAATTACATTATATTGCCTTACTTAAAGTATCACAATGTATTGTAACTTAACCGCTCATCA
The DNA here is from genome assembly GCF_902827175.1 of Gymnodraco acuticeps. NCBI lineage: Eukaryota > Metazoa > Chordata > Actinopteri > Perciformes > Bathydraconidae > Gymnodraco > Gymnodraco acuticeps. The sequence continues at coordinate 1,676,563 of NW_022990346.1, read as the reverse complement.
CTACATGAATATATCAACAGACTCCTGCAAATACACAGCTCCAGTGTGTATACTTACTCCAGGATACCTGGGACTCTTCTGCAGTTGTTTCTTTATCCTTTTTTGGAAAACGACTTGGTCGACAGCTGGATCAGAAAAATCAGAAGTGGACAAATGTATTTAATTTACTGGCATGGCATGTTCTTAGTTTAGTTTTTGAACTTGGTCAGAGTGTGTTTACCAATCTCATTGGACGTGCCACCTTGTTTTAAGGTGACCCCTGCCTCTCGAAGAAAGACACCAAACACACTTTCATTGGTCTCTTCTGGAGCAGGTTCCTTTGGTTGGCGACCAGTGCTGCGACTCTTCTTCGCCTCTTTGAAGATAAGAGAAACACTCTTTAATAAAACAGTATCACAGTATTGGGCTGCCCATATAGATAATGTTTTAGAAAAGGTGTCAAGGTGCCATAAGTTAATAAGGGGCATGGTTTATTGGCTGGTGTATTCATGTCAGTGTGGTGGAAACATGCAGTGGTTCTGTCAGATCACTGTCATAAACTTGTGATGCTGTCCTCTCAATGAAATAGAATATAGAGTATACAGTCGGGATCTAGGGATTTTTATATCATAGAAGGCACGTACAGGAACTTCAATGGGAAATCCTCTACTGACACATACATGTGAACAGCTGTGTATAAAGCTTACTAGTGCTCGTAGTAGCTGCCTCTACTTTATCCGCAGTCGAGCGTCTCTTTTTACGCAACATCTGAAAAAATATAAAAGACAGGAGGTGTTTAATGTGCTAGACCAGGCTAGCGTCCACAGTAGCAATCAAGCTAACGTGTTGTTATACATTCACATTAAAATACTATGCTTTGGCTAGGGTATTAGCTAATCCAGTCATTTATAAACTATACAACAAACATGACATGCTTTAACTTTCTGGCTTTTTAACAAGTGCATGTTGTCAATAACATTCATAATGATACAAGTGAGACATACTTTTAATAGAAAGACGATCCCACAGACGACGATTTTGATGTACAATCCCAGAGACTGAAGTTACAAAACAAACCTACGCGCCAATGTGCTTAAAACGTCACCAACTGCAGTTAGGGATCATCTTCATGGAGTTTAGGGTAACAGAATATAATTTTTAAAAATGCCTAAAGACGTCTGAGAATAATATATGTATACATTATATTTATAATAGCCTCATAAGTTAGCCGGTTGACTGAATTATCTTTGGTGATATTTTAAATTAAAAGTGATCCGTCGTTAACATTACAACCGTTACAACATGTTTCAGACGGTCTCTAACTTTCTTCTGGGTTGCATGTATTTACCAACCCATGTGTTCTTTGTTGGGCGGGGTTGGAACTGTCGACTTGTTTAGTCACAAAGATTTAATCCGGGATACGCCGTGTGCAGAAGCATGCACACCCCCAGAGCTCCGTACCTGCGCAACCAGATCGAAGAGTTTGGAGTCGATTGAGCTGATTCACTGCCACTTCCTGCTCTTCGCCTAAACATGGTTGACTCATGACGTTTGAACCTTTATATATACTGTCTATGGTTTGAACTCATTAACGTAATGATTTAAGAACTTAACGAGACTTCGCATGCTCATCCAACACAAACAAACACACATATATCTGTCGTAACATACAAATTCACGTGCAAAGGTCCCTATCTGAGGGGCTCAACTGCCGCATAATTATTCATAGGCCTTTGGGATCCAAATAAAGTGGATATTTTGTTTGCCTCTATGGTTATTCATGTGATAACTTGGACTTATCTCTATAAGTAGGCTCCATTCATTTTTACCATTATTGTATATATTTTTTATATGAATGTGATGGTAACCTGGAACTTTCAAAGCGGCCGTCCCACAGGCTGCACGGTGTGAACTATCTTGACAACAAATACAGTGTCTTTGAACATATAGGGATTGCTCAAGAAATTGAAGCAGGCAGTGACTTCTTGGAAATTGAGGTGCCGTGTGTGACCAATACAAAACGAAAAGTATCTACCATGGCAAGAAAGGCTACGAAGTTTTACGAGTTCTCGTCCAAACTACTGACGGGAGAAACGTTTAATTTATCTTCACTGAAGGGCAAAGTTGTCCTCATTGAGAATGTTGCTTCTCTCTGAGGTACGACCACCAGGGATTACACCCAGATGAACGAGCTCCACGAGCGGTACGCCGAGAAGGGGCTCGTGATTCTGGGAGTGCCCTGCAACCAGTTCGGCCATCAGGTGAGAGATAACAGTCAGCAGATCCGCTGTCTTATCGACCTTCAGCCACACTTTGGTTATTTGTATTTTATGAATTGTCCTTATACAATTCTCCTGACTTCTAAAATAATTTCAAAGCGAAATAGATGTATTGCTCTCAGACTATACAGTATAGTTAACCAGTTATAAAACACCATACAGCTATTGTAAATTACATGTAATTAAAATGTGTCAAATGGATGCAGTTTTGTTCCTTTTTGAGACTTGCTTTACATTTTAAAAGTTACTTAGCTTATTTCAGGTTTAGCTTTATTGTTATAGTAAGTTATTATGTAAATGCTACAGACATAGTCACCTTATTAGATATATTAAGTGTAATGGTTGCAAATGTGCGTAGTAAACCTACAATTTGAAGGTTTTTTTCCGTTGAATAATTCAGTTCCTGTGACAGTTTCAATATGGTGATTTAGAGGAACGAGGAAATGTGGTAATGTGTGGTAACCAAACACCTAACAAAAGCCAAACTTGTTTTTAGGTTGATCCTTTTAGTTGTGTTGGTTGGTTTATTATATGAACTTACTGCCATGTATCATCACACTTGTAACTCCATGCATGCACGTTTTTCTGTTTGACATTATAATACACACAGCATCAAATATATATTTTACTATATTTCTTTATCTTTTTATGGCATCAATATTAGTAACTCATTAATAGACATGATGGTTCAAATATTCAGCAGGGAGGAGGGATCATTTCTCCTCCCACTGACTGTTAAAGAAAAAGAGAAAGAACATTCTGGTGACAGAGGCAACCCAAATGTTTGTTCTGTGTAGGAATGGTTCACTTATCAGATTACCAATACGTTAAGCTGCAGTTATTTAGGAGACATTAATACAATTGTCCTCAACAATTTCAAACTTTGAGCAAGGGTTTATATACTAACTGGAATTGAAGTAGTAATGTCAGACTTAGTTTTCAGTCCAGCTTTTCACTCCACTACTTCTAACAGACCTTTAATGTTCCATGAGAGTATCTCCTGATCACTAAACACCACTATACAAATGTAATGCATGTCTATAGGGACACCATGTTAGACTTGATCAAGGAAACTTCCTATAGTGATCTGAACCCCTCTGCTAAATGTCCCCGAATGACACATACTCTTCTGATCCACCCATGCAGGAGAACTGCAAGAATGATGAAATCCTTGTGTCCCTGAAGTATCTCCGTCCTGGAAAGGGTTTTGAGCCCAAGTTTCAGCTCCTGGAGAAAGTGGATGTGAACGGGAAAGACGCCCACCCCCTGTTTGTGTTCCTGAGGGAGATTCTCCCCGCCCCCAGCGACGACCCCTCCTCCCTCATGACCGACCCCAAGCTGATCATGTGGAGCCCGGTGTGCAGGAACGACGTGTCCTGGAACTTCGAGAAGTTCCTCATCGGGTCGGATGGAGCGCCCTTCAAGCGCTACAGCAGGATGTTCCTCACCAGCGACATTGAGGGAGACATCAAGAAGCTCCTCAGCCAGGTCAACTAAAGAAGCCGTCCTCCAAAAATGCTGTCCAACCTACAGCTTGCACCAGCACAATGTGTGTGACCTTCACGTCACCTTTGTTTTTCCCTCCATAGCTTCTGTAGATGGTGTACGGCACTTATCCAGACCACCTGTGCTCTCTTATACGCGGTGATGGCTGTGTTCTGTTCTTTTACTACATGAAGGCATCCTCTGAAACCAACTCGTTGTGAGGGGGGTACCTGATGAAATGTAAAAGGCTGAATGTTTGCAGCTGCACTGTGTGCATGTATAGCACAGCTGTGTTTCAGGACCAATAAATGTATTTTTTCAAACGTTTTCTGACTACCTCTCTGTGAATTCATAGTAATACGATTTGATATGTCAACCTAACATACAACGTACATTTTGATTAACTCTTTATTTCAAATTAATCTCAAAGGTCAAATTTAGAGAAAATACAAAAAAATACCTTATATGAACATCCGGTATGAAAATTTTACTTTTCTCAATAACCATGCCAGATGTAATGCTGCTATTGTTATTTTGAACACTGCTTATTTTGACCTTCTTTTATATCAGGGTACCATTGTAATGTTCCAAATAAAGTTTCTTATCTAGGATATTAGCTGTAATCAGATCATGTACAGATCATAGTTCGTTTTTGCAACCAGTCAGCATGAGTTGCAGCACCTGCAAATAAAGATCATTTTGCAATACAGTTATTACACAACCACTACTGACATTACACCGGCTTTGGAAAAGTCCCAGCTTTTGTGTGGTCTTATACTATTTTTTTGGTGCATATAATTATTCCAAACAAACCACCCTGTTGAGGCTTCCAGTCTTTATTGTACTTTGAATTCAAATATTTCTCAGTTAAACAATTACTGTAGATATCGGCAATAAGATAAATATGAAGACAAGAATTTATACACCTATTTTCAATAGTGTGATCATTTACATCTCTATGGTTATGTTCGAGTTTGAATTGCTGTCGTGATTTAGGGGGAAAACAAGATGCTCAGCATTTAGCATTGTTTTCAAAGAAGTATCTAAGATTACTAAAATGATGTAAAGCTTTTCTAAGCATAGGCTTGAATGAGTATATTTAGGTAGTTCACTTTTAAATGACATGGTCAGGACCAACCAGCAAAGAGGGCACTTGGAGGTCCTGCATATCAACATGCTGTGATGCAACGAAGTGCAGAATTTATGCCACAGAACAAGACTTCAGGAAACAGATTCATTTAGTACTAACTGCCATCTGATTCACCAGAGGATCCTTGAGACTGACTATAGGTACATATGTTTGAGACACATTATAACTGTGCTTCCTGTGATAACTGTGTATGTAATGACCAAAATCAGAAAGACTAAAAAAGGGATTCTTCTTTTATGTTAGCAACCGAGACAGCCTTATGTCCATGATCTCTGGAAGCAAAGAAATCGGGTGCACATGACTGCACTCAGCTGTTAAAGTGCTGCTCTCATGACCCCATCTGATGACACATGTACATTGTTCCTACTCACAAGGAGCAAGTCAAGTTTCAGGAATAAAAGCACCACTTTTAAACTAGTTTATTTTGCTTCACTCAGTGTGCTTTAAAGATATCAAATAACATAGCCATTTCAATACAGCGCTGCATTAATGTACAAGACTAGGGGTCCAATCAGGCAGCAATCAAAATATTCCTATAAGACACATTAAAATGATGTGGAAGTGAATGACAGACTGTAACCTTTAATGCCTAGGCCAAATCTTACAAATCTGTCATGTCCAAAAGCAGGTCGATAATGTACTCATGGAGAAGTCAAAGTGCCCCCTTTTTTAGTCAGGCTGCAGGAATCAAAAGGCCTCTTTTGCATTGTGATTAAAAAAAAAAGAAAAGGGGGTAAATAAACATTAGTAGCAGGGTAAGCATCCTCTCATGAGTTTAGGGTCCGAGAGACAGCAGAGCCCATTCTGTGCATCAAAGAAGAAGAAATTGATGGCTGAACAAAAACTGCTTCTGCCACAACTCATGTCGGGATGCAGATTCCTTTATAAAGAAATCCCCTCTGTGGTTTAGATTGCAACACAGAGCAAGAAGAACAGCCGCCACAGTTAGACCGCGGCAGCCAGACCCGCCATCAGTGATCCACTATACAGGTGGAATAAGGTCACAGGATTCTTTCAACAAGCATGGCATGTATTGTTCTGCGTGCACATCACACTGTTTAAAGTTTGCATTTACCTCAGCCCAGCAAGACTATGAAGAGTGAAACCCAGGCCAGTATCTTGCTAATGTCTTATCAGATGGTACATTTCCTCATAAAAACCTCTGAACGCTTTGGTTGAAACATGTGCATTTGGCTTTTTTTTTTAGATTTTGACTGTTGTTGTTAGCAACAGAAACATTTTTATTTATCTACGCATATGAGGGCACTTCTAACATTCTGTTTATCCAGTGAGAGGATCTCTATCCATTTACACTCCTCTTTAGTTCCAGACTAGTAAAACTATACTCAGAAATCAGTGGGCCGCCCGCTGCAGGGAGGAAGTCTCTCAGGTCCCTCTTCTGACATGGCTGTTGGCTCTAGTGGACAATATACGAGACAGCAATCAAATAAAATACGGGGAAGGAAGGGTGAATAATGTTAAGTCTGCGGAGTCCTCTGTCACTAAAGTAGCTTTGTGTGTGCGCCCGAGTGTCTCTATTTGCTGTATGTGTTTCAGTGCGTGTCCCTTTGCCCCAGGGCTCCTCAATTTGTGTCCATGTGATCCTCGGCTGCTTCGGGGGCTCCTCCCAGCGAGGCCGAGGGCTGAGGTTTGGAGGAGGGGGCTTCCTCGTCTCTGCGCTGATAGAACAGCACGTAGGCTGCTTTAGTCTGCAAGGGGCGACAGGGATACCATTACAAAACAAGGACACTCGACACCAAGGACAAAAGGCCATGAAGGCTTTTTCAAACATTGGTCACTGATAAAAGAACACGCAAGGATCCCTGCTGCATCTTTAGGGGGACATTAATCCAACATGTAATAACATTAAAGAGTGAAAACTCACCACAATCTGGTCCTCTGAGGCAGAGGAGACGCTGCTGTCATCAAAGTAATACCACTTTCCATCCACTTTATTCTTGCCATACGCCGTGTCTGTTAGAGGGGAAGAAGTGTTAAACAAACTGCTTTTCAGTTCATTTGTTTATCCAGGAAGAGATACTGATCTCACACCAGCTCACTACGAATGGACAAAGCTAACTCAAAGAAAGACTAATGGCGCATTTCCACTGCAACGGGGTAGCCCCGTTTAAGCGTCCCTAAGCGTCCTCGCTCAGGCCTCGGGCTACCTCGCTGGCCTTCCGAGGCCGTGGCGCATTTCCATTACAGTTTAGGACCTGGGGTAGCAACGCAGTGTAGGCGGGGCGATCGGCTTCACATTTCGAGTTGTTCCGTCGAGCTCCCGCTGGATGTTTATCATCCCCAATGAGATGAAGGAACGTCGTCACCTCCTCGGTCGACCACGGTGTGCTTTTCTTATTAGACGTAACCATTTTTGTAGCTCCTCCGTTTACAAAATGCTGTTTATAAAAAAGCTGCAAGCTTGCTTCTAAATATATATGCGACGCTAGGGATGAACTCGCTCGCGATCTTGTGACGATTCTCTCTGACCAATCAGCAGGCGAGAGTGTTGACGTCACTAGTTCAGCCCTGGCCCTGGTCTGAGGGAACCACGATTTTATGAGGCCGGAAAAAGAGGGAAAAAGTACCCGCTAGCCGGTACTAGGCTATATGGAAAGGCCACCAAAAACTGGCCTGGCCGCTTGAGGACGGTTAAGGACGCTTAAACGGGGCTACCCGCTGCAGTGGAAATGCGCCATTAGTCAACAGAGAACAAAGAGGCCTGAGGCACTTTGCCATATTAAAATGTAACTGGCTAGTGTCCAAGGAGACACAATTGTTGTTCAGCATACCATTTGTCGACACATATTGTTTGTGTGGGTATTTTTAAAGTCCAAACAACAAACTGTGCTGGCACTAAAGGGTGAATATTTTGAATGAAAATACCAGTTTATTGTTATAATAAGCTTTTAACGGCCCTTAATGGTTTGTATATGGAGTTGGCTATTCCAAAAGAAGGCAAAGTGTTATTTAAGGCGAGACACCCCAGGTGAATAGGGTAATTTTATTAACTTAAAGGTATCAGCTAGAAATTTCTCCAGTTAATTACTTACAATAAGGCAATTGTCTTTTGTATTACAAGTTTTCTGAAATAGCATGTTTAAATATGCAAATTATCCATTATCTCATTAAATATGCACATATTTTAACACATTTCAGGAATCGAAATCTGAACTTTGGATATAGCCAGATTCAAAATTCTTGTTTCATTTTGTAGTCATATTAGTATCTAAGGCTTTTACAGAAGGGATATTGGATATCTCTTTTTATCACTCCATAAATCAGAAAATACTGTCAACAGCCCTAAAATATCCATTTTCGCCATGTTTTTAGGTATAACATCTTATATAATTCAGGCTATGAATGATCTATGAACAAACCCTTCTGTAAAAGCCTTCATAATATTGATAGGAATATAACTGGAAGGTTTGGTGTATGTACGTGCTACTGAAGTTGAAATTTCGAACTCAGAGTAGGAGAAAAAACTCATTTTGAGAAAACGACCTTTAAAGATTGCAGTGAGGCGCTAGCTAAACCCTCCTGTTCTTTGGATGACAGTTTGCGCATCGACGCACTCCGTGAAGGTATTTCATGTTCAGGGTCATTTTTTTTTTATATACCCTTGCTTCGTGCAAGTGACAATTGTTGTCGTCTTCTCTGTGAACGTTTTTTTCGCCGTTCTTTTGGCATTTTGAGATTTCAATTTCTAGCGGAAAGCTAACCAGGAAGTGTTTTAGCACACCACGTGACGCATCTGAACGAATCACGTTGTCATAAATTGACACCAGCCAATGAGATTTCGTTTCTTGGTTTAAGACCCCTTTGTGCTTTCACGATTGGTTGCTGATACAAAGGAAATGACCATATTTGGATCCGATGAGATTGTGCAGGAGAGACGGAGCTTTCCAGCAATACCTCTGTTGACATGGTGCAAACAGCGGTCGCGGTACTTTATGTTACGTTAGAATGCTAACTTTTGGTGAATTTAGGAGAAATCTACAGACGCAAATAGACAAACTATAGTAAAATAAACACTTAAATGTGTATTTTGTACGTTTTCCTTCCAAAAGCCTGAAAGAAAACATGTTATGGAATCAAAATAGCACAAAATCTCAAAATTGACCAGTACTTGAAAAACGATGTTTTTGCCTGCTGTGTCTCGCCTTAAGAGATTCAAATGACAACATGTGACTTACAGTGACCCCCTCCCATTCCTCCATAGTGGTTTGACACGGAGATGAGGTCATACATGAAGGGGCCGGCCTTGGGATCGCACACAAACTCCGACATGTTGAGATCCCTGATGGAGAAAACATAATCAGTCACAGGAAAATAAAATGGAATTGCCATCACACTGAAACTGAGTCATTTCAATTAAAATACCCAGAAAATAAAACTAGATTCAGGTACCATCACATTTGTAAAATACAGCATATGGGCCTACTGTTTGTCTAAGCCAACATTGTCTATTGTGCATGACTCAGCATTTTTTTGTAAAGCTGGATTTCAGTCACGTTTTAAGCCTTATGGTTCCTGTTATGGAAATAATTATCATAAGACGCCAATTTGTAACATACAGGACAAACCTCGATGTCTGTTTACCTTCTTTAAGGACACAGGCGGTTTAGCCAATAATATTATTGTTCCCATTCTGTGACCGGTCAATACTGGGATACAGATGGTCTGTGTTGTGGGTACACTGGGACACTTCCTTCTCTGTATTTGTGGACTCCAAGGTAAAATCTTCGAGGTCATAAGTGTCCGAAGCAAGTAGCTCAGTGTTCCCACACTGTTTAGGCTATCTCCTCAAATATGTTGTTTACTCTCTGCGAAACCAGTTAGATGGGCTGGCAAGAGAGAGGCTCTCCAGAATTGAAGTGGCAACTCTACCGTGAAGTCAGAACCTCTGACTCTTGGATTTGTGATGTGAATACTCTGGTACCAACTCCAAATAAATCACAGTGGTTTGACATCAAAGCTCCGACTCTTCCCGTGTCTCCTTCCTGAGTCGGTGACTCCACTGCATG